>NC_052336.1:13294638-13360560 GCF_016432855.1 Salvelinus namaycush | reverse complement strand
CCGCGACAAAGACAGAACCCTCGCCCGCCCGCTCCAGCAGCAACATAGCCCCCCACACAGAGGTACACTTCAACCCATAATGGAGACCGATAGCCTCTCTTTCCGCCTCCCTTTTCATTTCGTTTAATAATGTGATTGCCTCTGCACTGTGGCATCGTGTCAGTTTGTATTTTAGAACCCCACTGGCCTTCGGCTAAGATACAGGCAATTATTGTGGATTTTTTTTGGGATAAATATCATTGGGTTTCCACAAAGTGTTTTATATTTATCAAAAGAGGAGGGGGGACAAGGTCTTGTACATCTTGCTAGTAGAGCTGCTGCTTTCCGGTTTCAGTTTTATTCAAAGGTTGCTTTATGGACCGGAAAAGGTGGTGTGGAGAGGGGTGGCAGGTCTTGTATTACAGAGGGTTGGAGGATTAGGATTAAAGAAGGCTTTATTTCTGGTTGATAGTAGACAGATTTCTAGGGAGGGAGTACCTCCGTTTTACAGAGGTCTTCTCAGAGTGTGGAGCATAATGAAGGGTCCAGACGAACTTCAGCGGAGTCAGTGCATTGGTTGTTGGAGGAACCTCTGGTGTATGGGGCAAGACTGGATTGTACAACTGCAGCTGTTCCACATTTCTCCAAGATTTTGGTGAAGGGCAAAATCATCACCTTAAAACAGTTAATGGCCATGGCTGGGCCCGCCTTAATGGATGGAAGACGGTTGGCTGAACATTTGGGGGTGAGGTCGGAAAGGATTGTCGAACAAATGCTGGGAAGACTGCAGGAAGGCTCTGTCAGAGGAAGAGTGGGGAATGCTTAATAGCCACGAGAAGAAGGTACAAGATGAAGACGTCTCATTTCCAAGACTAGGGATTACACCAAATATCCCAGAGTCAGAGAGAAAGGGTTTATTGTTGGATTTGAGAGGGTTGGAGGAGGTGGGTTTGGATGAGGTGAGGGAAGGACTTGTATAGGGGGTGTGTCAAGGTTGTAAATAAAGATAAATTGAAAGATAGAAAAGACACTCCATGGAGGGTAAAATTGGGAATTGATGACAAAGTAAAGCCAGCATGGAGAGCACTGTACAAACCAACCGTTACAAAAGGGTACTGGTTGATGCAATGAGGGTTTTACATGGCATTATTGCAGTTAATGCTTTTGTATCTGTCATTAACTCAGATGTTAGAGATGGATGTCCTTTTTGTAATATAAGAGAAACCATTTTTCACTGTTTTATGGAGTGTGAGAGGAATAAACCTCTATGGAAATACTGGAATCTTTGTTTAGAGCTGTAGGGAGATTTTCAATAACATGTTTTATTTTGGGGTTTCAATATAGTAAGCAACAGAAAAGAAAATGTCAACTGTTAAATTTTATTTGGGACAACTAAGATGTCAATTTTTTTGAGTAGGAAACATAAGATAGACACGGGATATGAGAAGGATATAAGATGTGTTTTTAAAGGATTAGTGAAAGCAAGAATAAAAGTGGATTTTGAGTTCTTCTCAGCTGTAAAAGATCTCCAGTGTTTGAGGAGAAGTGGGCATATGAAGGAGAGCTTTGTTTTGTAGAGGAGGGGAAATTATTTTTTGTTGAGGAAATAAGTTGAATGTATATGTTCTTTTGTATTTTTATTTTATTTATTTTGTGTAGGAATTACATTTATTGTTCATTTCTGAAAAGGCAGTGTGTCATTATTTATGTTAACAATTGAGTAGAAAATAAAGGTTTTATAAAAACTCACTCTCTCTCTTCTCTCTCTCTCTCTCCTCTCGTCTCTTCTCTCTATGTCTTCTCTCTCTCTTTTTGACTCCTCTCCTGTGTTCTCTCTCTCTTGTCCCTCCTCTTCTTCTCTCTCCTCTGACTCTTCTCCTCCTCTCTCTCTCTCTCTCATCTTCTCCTCCTCTCTCTCTCTCTCTCTCTCTCTCTCTCTCTCTCTCTCTCTCTCTCCTCTCTCTCTCTCTCTCTCTATCTCTCCTCTCCTCTCTCTCTCTCTCTCTATCTCTCCTGTGGACTACTCTCTCTCTCTCTCTATCTCTCCTCTACTCACCCAGCCCCCCTCCACTCTTCTCCTCTCTCTTTCTCTCTCTCTTTCTCTCTATCTTCTCTCTCCTCTCTCTCTCTCTCTCTCTCTTCTCTCTATCTCCTCTCTCTCTCTGTCTCTCTCTCTCTCTCTCTCTCTCTCTCTCTCTCTCTCTCTCTCTCTCTCTCTCTCTCTCTCTCTCTCTCTCTCTCTCTCTCTCTCTCTCTCTCTCTCTCTCTGTCTCTGTCTCTGTCTCTGTCTCTGTCTCTCTCTCTCTCTCTCTCTCTCTCTCTCTCTCTCTCTCTGTTACAGATGGGATACAGAAGGTAGTCCAGACCACAGTGGCATCCCTCCACCCCACCACACGCCTGCCCCCTGACCCTCATAAAGGTATTTTATAGCCTCACACAGAAGATGGGCTGTATATACACACTGTACATTTCACCAGTGGTGGAAAATGTACCCAATTATCATATTTGAGTAAAAGTAAAGATACCTTAATAGAAAATGTGAAAGTCACCCAGTAAAACACTACTTGAGTAAAAGTCTAAAAGTATTTGGTTTTAAATATACTTAAGTATCAAAGGTAAATGTAATTGCTAAAATATACTTAAATATCAAAAGTAAAAGTTTAAATAATTTTACATTCCTTATATTAAGCAAAGCAGACGGCACAATTGTCTTGTTTTCTTTCTTTATGGATAACCAGGGGCGCACTCCAACACTCATACATCATTTACAAACTAAACATTTGTGTTTCGTGAGTCCCCCAGATGAGAGGCAGTAGGAATGACCAGGGATGTTCTGTTGATAAGTGCGGGAATTGGACCATTTTCTAGTCCTGCTAAGCATTTGAAATATAACGAGTACTTTTGGGTGTCAGGAAAAATGCATGGAGTAAAAAGTACATTATTTTCGTTACGAATGTAGTGAAGTAAAATTAATTAAAAATATAAATAGTAAAGTATAGATACCACAAATAACTACTTAAGTTGTACTTTAAAGTATTTTTACTTAAGTACTATACACCACTGCATTTCACCTATACACAATAAATGAGAGATTACTGTTCTTCAAGGGAGGATGGAAGCATAAATTTAAAAGTATGCCATAGTCTGTATATATACAGTAGAGACACAGTTATCATCAATAGTCATAATATACATACTATACAGCCAGATGCTGTGCAGTTACAGTTATGCTGTATCCCAAGCCAAGCCTGCAGAGCTGAAATCCTATCTGTCTTCATATATACCACATACATACTGTATTATGTCTAGCTGTAGAACCCAGGGCCTAAGAGTGGCCACCAGGCGTCCATGTTGGCTCAGGCAGAGGAGATTGAAGGTGTTTATGTCTTTCCCATGTCCCCTCCTGGCTCTGAACACATACAGGTTGTGCCTGGACTGCAGCTCCCATCAGCTCCCATCAAACGGGCCTGTTGCTATAGCACCTGTGGCGCACAGCCTGTGGTTCTGGGTCAGGTACGCCTGCTATACCACACAGGAGAGATGAAAGGGAGAGTATGCATGAACGCACACACACACACTTGAACACTGTGCATTTTTCTCAAACAATTACATTTCCACTGGGAACAGAACACAGGACTTAGTGTTTTTAGAAACATGTCTCTCCATATATCGTCCCATTCCTTGTCAGTATCATGCCTTTACAGTGATTAAAGTCAGAGGCCATCAACAGCTTGGTGGAAATCTCAGACAACATGACATTAAAACTGTAGCTGCCGTTATTGTGCCCATCTTCTCTCCTCTGCTTTGGTCTCATGTTCCCTTTGTTTCTTTCTCTCCTCCGAACCCATGCCAGCGACCATCTCTCTCTCTCTCTCTCTCTCTCTCTCTCTCTCTCTCTCTCTCTCTCTCTCTCTCTCTCTCTCTCTCTCTCTCTCTCTCTCTCTCTCTCTCTCTCTCTCTCTCTCTCTCTCTCTCTCTCTCTCTCTCTCTCTCTCTCTCTCTCTCTCTCTCTCTCTCTCTCTCTCTCTCTCTCTCTCTCTCTCTCTCTCTCTCTCTCTCTCTCTCTCTCTCTCTCTCTCTCTCTCTCTCTCTCTCTCTCAGTAGATGTACTCACAAGTGTGGTACATATACACAGCCCTCAATGTACAGGAATGCACATGTCCAGATGTGATGTGTGTCCTCTTTAAGTCTTCTGCTTTGTGAATGAAGAAGAGAGCATTTTTCACCCGAATGTCCAGTTGGTAAATCTCGTCCAGTTAAATACAGTAAATCAACTACAGTCCTACAGCATGTACTGGTCTGGTTTTATCTGCTATGTAAATCTCACTGAGGTCTCGTTAAATCACAGAATACTCAAGCCTGGCCAGGAAAAATCCTTCGCTTTCAGCACACGCACGCACGCACGCACGCACGCACGCACGCACGCACGCACGCACGCACGCACGCACGCACGCACGCACGCACACACACACACACACACACACACACACACACACACACACACACACACACACACACACACACACACACACACACACACACACACACACACACACACACACACAGGGAAGCAGACATAGAACAAGATATGTCTTTAATATCTCTGAGCTGCAGAGACAAGCAAGGCATTGTGTGTGTGCTGTCGGCAGCGAGCGTGATCAGACCCTGGCCAGGTAACATCCACACTGACCCAGACAGTGCCGAAGGGATGCTAGGCGTCAGTGTATGTGTGTGTCTATCTATAGGAATGGATCGGCATGTGTGGAGATTTATGCCGCTGTGTGATAGGGGGTCAGAGTTTGTGTGCGTGTGTGCGTGTGTGCCAGATGGAGGGAGACATTTTAGGATAGGGTGAGAGTATTCAAGATTCTGCAGACATATTCAAAGCTGACACGTAATACAAACATACACACACACACACACACAGGTCCAACCTCCCTTTGTCCTGCCCCTGTCATCACCTCCCCCTCACACAGCTCTCACTGGACGGACGTGTTCAACAGAAGGATTTTATTCAAACCTGCATCTCCCCTCATCCCCTTATCGCCCAGTTCCCTCTACCCTCCTTCGCTCTCCCTGCCCTCCTGCCCCACCACACCCTGCTTCTCCAGTGAAAGCCAGACTTTTCAGATAGCCAGCCTAGCGGGCTAGCAGGGAGGATATTTCCATAGCAAACAGTGTACAGTATGACAGTATGGCTAGAGAGTAGACTAGAGTACACCCAGGAGACCTGAACAGAGAGAGCTCGTTTCACAGATCACTTTCAATCACCCACATACACATTCAGGTATGTAGTTATACGCACGCATGCATGCACACATTCTTATACACACTCATAACACTAAGAGATGTATGAACCCCACAGCGTTTTGGCAATCCCCCAGATGGTTACAGTCTAGACATCTGTATCAGCTCTCTCTCTTTTCTTAACACAATTAAACTTCATACATAGTGTAGCTGCAGTGTCTGTGTGTGCTGTGTAAACGTCACAGCCATGGGCAGGGCATGTGTTGTGGTTTCCATGATATCTGGACCTGAAATGAGAGGAGGAGGAGGTGTAGTTCTCAAGCTTTGACACTTGGGGGCGATGTGGCAGACAGTTTTCGGCAGGTTGGCATTTATCTAACAATTCACAACAATACACACACATCTAAAAGTAAAAGAATGGAATTAAGAGAAATATAAATATTAGGATGAGCAATGTCGGGGTGGCATTGACTAGAATAGGGTAGAATTCAGAAAGTATTCACAACCCTTGACTTTTTCCACGTTTTGTTGTGTTACAGTCTGAATATTAAATGTATTAAATTGAGATGTTGTGTCACTGGCCTACACACAATACCCCATAATGTCAAAGTGGAATTATGTTTCTAGAATTTTTTGCAAATTAATAAAAATTGAAAAGCTGAAATTTCTTGAGTCATTTGTTATGGCAAGCCTAAATAAGTTCAGGAGTAAAAATGTGTTTACCAAGTCACATAATACAGTAAGTAGCAATAATAGTGGTTAACATCATTTTTGAATGACTACCAACACACAAATATCTGTAAGGTCTCCCAGTCGAGCAGTGAATTTCAAACACAGATTCAGCCACAAAGACCAGAGGTTTTCCAATGCCTCATAAAGAAGGGCACCTATTGGTAGATGGATCAACAACAAAAAAAGAAGACATTGAATATCCCTTTGAGCATGGTGAAGTTATTAATTACACTTTGGATGGTGTATCAGCACACCCAATCACTACAAAGATACAGGCGTACTTCTTAACTCAGTTGCTGGAGAGGAAGGAAATCGCTCAGGGGTTTCATCATGAGGCCAAAGGTGTCTTTAAAACAGTTACAGATAGGAGAAAACTGAGGATGGATCAACAACATTGTATTTACTCATCAGTACTAACCTAATTGACAGAGTGAAAAGAAGGAAGGCTGTACAGAATAAAAATATTCCAAAACATGCATCCCATTTGCAACATGGCACTAAAGTAACACTGCAAAAAATGTGGCAAAGCAATTCACTTTTTGTCCTGAATACAAAGTGATACTGTATGTTTTGGGAAAATCCGATTCAACCCATTACTGAATACCACTCTTCAAACATAGTGGTGGCTGCATCACGTTATGGGTATGCTTGTAATCATTAAGGACTGGGGAGTTTTTCAGGATAAAAAATAAACGGAATGGCGCTAAGCACAGGCAAAATCCTAGAGGAAAACTTGGTTTAGTAGGCTTTCCACAAAACACTGGGAGATGAATTCACCTTTCAGCAGGACAATAATACGGCCAAATATACACTGGAGTTGCTTACCAAGATGACATTGAATGTTCCTGAGTGGCCTAGTTACAGTTTTGACTTAATACATCGGCTTGAAAATCTATGGCAAGACCTGAAAATGGTTGTCTAGCAATGATCAACAACTAACTTGACAGAGCTTGAACAATAATATGAAAATATTGTATAATCCCAGTGTGCAAAGGTCTTAGAGAATTACCCAGAAAGACTCACAGCAGTAATCTTGCCCTGGACGCATCTCTGCGGAGTGGTCACTAGATTACACAGGCACAAAGTCATAAAATCTGACCTTAAACCTAACCTTAACCATACTGCCAACTTTAATGCCTAACCCTAACCTTAAATTAGGACCAAAAAGCACATTTGTGTTTTCATACATTTTTACAATATAGCCAATTTTGACTTTCCAGCTGGCCCATATAGCGGAAACCACTCGGTTCTGCCTCCAGTGCAAGATGAATGACAATACACATCAACCTGACAGTTTTCTAGGGAATGGCAATAAGTGAATGAATGAGTTAGTGAAAAACAAATTGAATATATGAATAAATGAACAAATGAATGAATGCTTAAATACATGTATAAATAAGATTGAGTGGTACTGGATAGAAGGGTTGGGTTCAGTTCCATTTAAATTTCAGTCAATTCAGAAAGTGAACTAGCCCTCATTGAAAAGCATTGAAGAGAATTGAAATTTGAATTTTAGTGTGCTTCCTGAATTGACTGGAATTTAAATGGAATTGATCCTAACCCTGTTGGATAGAGTAAGTGAATGAATACATTAATTAAACAACTAATAAATTAATAAAGAATCAATTAATGTATATTAAAAGATGATGTCATTCTGCAGTGTCTCTCTGGGAGCTTCCTAACAGAGAGCAGAGAGGGAGATGAACACTCACAGTTAACAAATCGTGTCACAGCTCCGTGAGAGAATGTTGAATTGGAACGGACTCCTCCTGTTCTGAAGATTCCCACCTCTCTTCTTAGGGTCTGTGGTAGGGAAAACACACACACGCAAACACACACACACACACACACACACACACACACACACACACACACACACACACACACACACACACACACACACACACACACACACACACACACACACACACACACACACACACACACACACTTTTCCTCGTGGGAGGGCTTCAGTAGGGAAGCAAACGACTTCCAAACCACAGAGCCTCTGTTCACTGACACGACTCTTTTGCCATGTTGGAGGGAAGTGAGCGGAACAGGGAGTCATGTCTGTGGGACAGGGAGGCAGTCACAAAGGAGCTGGGGTGTCATTCCGACCAGTTGATTGCCAGTTTGGAGGGAAGCAAGCAGAACCCGGGAGGGAGATGTCTTCCAAATGACTGGGAGACAGCCAGTCACTCAGAGGGATGCACTGTGGTGTGATTATTAATATCTGGTTGGGTTGCCAGGTTGGAGAAGATGGAGCAGAACAGGAAGTCAGAAAGAGAGAAGCTCTGGTGTGTCAGAGTAAGAGCTGGATGTGTTGCCATGTTGGAGAAGATGGCGCAGAACAGGAAGTCAGAAAGAGAGAAGCTCTGGTGTGTCAGAGTAAGAGCTGGATGTGTTGCCATGTTGGAGAAGATGGAGCAGAACAGGAAGTCAGAAAGAGAGAAGCTCTGGTGTGTCAGAGTAAGAGCTGGATGTGTTGCCATGTTGGAGAAGATGGAGCAGAACAGGAAGTCAGAAAGAGAGAAGCTCTGGTGTGTCAGAGTAAGAGCTGGATGTGTTGCCATGTTGGAGAAGATGGAGCAGAACAGGAAGTCAGAAAGAGAGAGAAGCACAGTGGTGTCATTAAGATTAATGGAGAAGGGAAGCAGCCTCAGGGTGGCTCTTAAAGAGATGAGGAGATGATAGGACTGTGCCTGCTTACAGGAGCAGAGCTAGCACAATGCAGGCTAGTTAGAGACACACAGCTGGATTGACGGTCGTTACTGTTCATGTGTGTTATTGTTATTATGCAACACTGGTGTGAGTTTGAGTTAACAGGTTTTCACTGGGGTGTCCGAAGGGGTGTGTGTGTGTGTGTGTGTGTGTGTGTGTGTGTGTGTGTGTGTGTGTGTGTGTGTGTGTGTGTGTGTGTGTGTGTGTGTGTGTGTGTGTGTGTGTGTGTGTGTGTGTGTGTGTGTGTGTGTGTGTGTGTGTGTGCGTGCGCGTGTACTTTCATGTCTCAAAGTTCTTTTAGCCTTTTGTTGCAGTGTGGCATCCGTTGGCTGCGTTCCAACTTACTGAACTGCTCCACATACAACATGTTCTCTTCATGTGGGTTCATGCATGATTGTTTTTATCTCTGTGAATGTGAATCAGTCCTGCACATTGCTTTCTGAGATCTGAAGGGGCTTGTCTGACACCAGACTGTGTGGTCCCTGTCAAGGTCTTCCATCCATGCAGTGTTGGGGGGCAGGCTGAACTTAATACCCAAAACAGGTGTGGCTAGTGGGGCTGCACCCCACAGCCGTCCCCTGAGGATCCAGGACAAGTGGGAACTGTACAACACAGCTAACAGCCATAGACAAAATACAAGACCCATTCTGTTTGAGCAGTATCACTTAATCCCGCAATGAAAGAGACATTGGGGAGAATTGGAAGAAGCAAACGTATTTCAGATAAATGTTTTCAAGATTTTGACTGCCTGCGGTTATTATAATGATTCTGCTTCAATGTGTCATGCATCTTGCACAGCTCTCCAAATGCTTGAATAATGGCACACATTGTTCAAGCATTTGCGAGAGCTGTGCAAGATGCATGACACATTGAAGCAGAATCTGTATCTGTTCTTAAAGGATCCTGCTGCCTTGTAAATTTGTCTGGCTGTTTATTATGGCGATATAGCCTATTGTAATTAAATGAATTGTTTGTAACATTTAGCATAAAGTGTATATTTACATGGCAGCTATGGCATGGGAAGTCGTGGAATGCAATATGTAGCCTGGTTTGTGGCGTGTGTAAATATTTCCATATGTCAATAATGAGGTCTATGCATTACGTGTGAAAATGTTATCACGGGTATAGCAGTTTAAAACCAATACCTACTCTAATTATAGGCTAGAGCTATTCTAATCACACTGGACCTAAACATCAATAGGCCTACACAGATTTGCTTGATATGATATGATTAAGTTTTTCTTCAACAAATACGTAATTTGGTAAAAAAATAATGAGACGCTTTCCTCCTTTATCAGTTAGTTCTGCTGAGAGGGCTTGACTATGGGGGAGCAGCGCGAGGGTATCTGAAAACTGATCCAGTGAATTGGAGATGGCGCTGTGTACAGTGTGAGCGAGTTAACAGCCAAAGTTTTCAGAGCGCAGGAAAGTTCGTAGGAGAGGTGACCCGTGATTCTAACAAGAGTTATCTTCTCACGTTACCACGGGTTCGCAGTCCTATACTGCGGACTGAAGTCACTGCGTTTCTGCTCAATGTTTCATGGACGGTTTGAATAGATTATCTCTAACGGAATACTTGAAAGCCAGGAATTTAGTCTACGGTTCGCTGCCTGTTCTGCAGTTTCAATGAGCTATCGGCTATTTTATCACAGTGAGTAGGCTGAACGCGATACGCTGTCTTGTTGTTGCATTGCCTACTTTTGTAAAGGTGCGAGTCTGTTAGAATGAATTACCGTTTTTGGTATTATGTCATGTAGTCGGGTGTTTTTAGAACTATGAATGACCCCCGTGACAAGGATATAATACCGATATCTCGGAAACACCGACTCATGGCTGCTGCCATGCCCGGGGACGAGAGCCCATTGTACGGCAACACTTCCAGGTCTGATCGGAATGGGATAGGATTGGTTCACTGTTTTATTTGTGGAAGCGGCGTTTCGCCAGGAAAAGAATTGAGATTACAAGTGAAATATCCGAAAGAGAACGGTCCGGTTTTCCCGTTTTTACAAAACCAGGAGCCAGCGCCGGGGGCATGTGAAGTCAGCCCGGATGGACACGCTATGGTGTGCGCCGTGTGCCACTGTTTTCTGGGGGAGCAATGGAACTCGTTCGAGCGGACTAGGACACCCATAGAGAAGCGTATGTACTGGTTGAAGAGGCCGTATCAGTGCGACTCTCGGCGGATACCACAGGAGTGGAACATCTCCTATGACCTGGAGCGGAGAATCAGTGTCAGCAGCCAGAATTACGACGGGAACGAGTCGGATTTCTCCTCTTTCTCGGAAAACGAGAACATGTCAGACCAAGAACTGGATTTAGTAGACCGCGCCGGTGTGAGCAAGGAGAAGTATAGAACATCTGGCAGCAACAACAAATCTCCCAGAAACGGTAGCAGGAAGAACAACAACAGTGTTATCAGTGTTAAAAACAGCCCTGACTCTCAACGGGCTATCCGCTATCCCGTGGGTGTTTACCAGGCACAGGACTCGCCGAAATCGGATAGTGCCATGCCGTCTAGGCGCGGTGCTAAAATTATGAATCATCTCTCTCAGTCTTCAGTATCTCTGGCCCAAGAGATTGTGTCCCAGAGATGCTATGACAGCTCTCACGTCGACACACCTGTGCAGGACAACGGGATCATTAAGCGCAACAGGCAGTGGCTAGCGGAGGGGAATGTCAGACACGCTGACCCGCGCCCTCTCCAACGCGCTGCTGACAGCAGCTGTAGCTTAGCCAGGCATCCCTCTCTCATATTCCACCAGAAAGGAGAGGATCTCGCTGACGCTGCCGACGGACTATCACCCATTGGCGCCGCTGTCACCTCTAGGCGCGACACAGCAGCACCTAGAGAACGTGTTCCGGGCAAGTTTATAGCCTCTGACAACTCTGACAACGACCACGAGATCAATATAACCAGTGACGACGACCGCGAGGTGTTTGAAGCAGCTGGCAGCAGCAGAGAGAGGGTATTGGCCCTGCTGAGACCACCCAGGGACGCTGCCGGGAGGGTCATTGCCATGCCCCAGAGTGGTGCCAGAGGTGGTGCCAACAGGAGTACCAGTCCCGAGGAGTGTGTGTGTTACATCTGCGGCAGCGGGCTGTGGCAGGGCGGGAGGTTCCGTGTGTCTGTGCAGAAGCAGGAGAGGGCAGCCAGCGAGCCCTTCTTCCCCTTCCTGTGGTTACACAGCCCTCCCCCTGGCGCCGTGCCCCTCACGCCGGGGGGCACCACCCTGGTCTGTGCCAGCTGCCACACCTCCCTAATGCAGCAGTGGCAGGGCTTCCAGCTGGCCGACGTGCCCGTTCTCCAGCGCCTCTACGTGGTCCCCCTCAACCAGGGCTCCTCCACCCTTGCACCAGCCTCGGGCCACCCTCCCTGTATCACTCCCCAGGAAAGGCACCCCTCAGAGCCCCTGGACTGCCTACCTAAGTCTCAGGCTTCCTGTGAGGCCTGTTTCCTCTGTGGCCAGGAGTGCGGGAAGGATGTGAGGGTGGCATATGCACGGGTCGGCATGGGAAAAGCCCGCGGTGCCATGTATTTCCCCTTCATCAACCTGCTGCCGTGCCCGCCTGGTGCCCGGGGAGTGAGGAACGGCCGGGTGCACTGCTGTCCTCCATGCCACGCCATCCTGGAGGATATCTGGGGGGCGTACCGCCTCAGCCTCAGTGAGGACCTCATCACCTCTGTCACCTCCTACCTGGGGAGGTACCACGCAGTGCTGGCCACGGGGGGAGCCGGACTGGCCCATTCCCAAAAGGGGGTGTCCTCCTCTTCGTCTGGCCATGGTGGGTCTGTATCAGTGTGTTACCTGTGTGGGGCAGAGCTAGGGGTCGGGGGGGAGTTCCAGCTCCATGTCAACCCTCCCGGGCGCTGTGGAGAGAGAGAGCCCTTCTTTCCCTTCCTCACCGTCCACCCCCCCGCTCCCCGCGCCAAATCTGCCGACGCCACCGGCCTGGTGTCAGCCTGTGCCCTCTGCTATCACGACCTGCATGCCCAGTGGGCTCAACATGAGAGCCAGGGTTCTGCCACCTCCAGCTCTACAGCCCCAGGCCCAGCCTCCTCCACCCCCCAGCCGGCCAGCTCTCCCTGGGCCAGACAGTACAGCTGCGAGGCCTTTGTGTGCTTCTTCTGCAGACAGGATCAGAGGCGTCAGGGGGGGCTGTGTGCGGTCACAGTGGCCAGGCTGCCCGTGTTCCTGTATGCCCCACGCGGGCGCCGCACCCTCCTGGTGGATGATGGGAGGAAGCTGGTGATTGGCTCGTGTGTGGAATGTAAGTCCATGGTGCTGGCGGGACAGAGCATGCAGCAGGAGAGAGTCAGGGACGGGGAGGGACAGGGAGACGGGAGGACAGAGACAGAGTCACCTCCCCCTACATCACGCCCCAGGAACAAGGTAAGACACAGGTTTCGGTCTTTTCACTTCACAGCTCCACAAGAGCAGTTTGTTTGCGATCCGCAGCACCATGCTTCTCGGCTGAGCCACAGGGGTTTCCAGAAGTGTGCAGATGGTTGATGCTCAAAGTTGACTATTGTGGGTGTGTTGTATATTTTAGTGGTGTAGTATGCATCATTTTCAGTAGATTGTGTGCTTGTTCATGTCTGTTAGCTATTGGTTTGTGTAACCTAACTTGACGTTTGTGGATTATTTCAGTCATTTAAGTGTGCCCGTGCTTGTCTGTGTGTGTAGGTGGGGTTTATTATGGACCAGTGTTCACTGCTGTTATTGCTATTCTCCCCCATTATGGGAAAGCTGCTCTGAAACAGGGAGAAGTGAGAGCTGGTGTGTTCTCGACTGTTATGCTTGTGTATGTATGCGCACACCTGTGTGTGTGTGTGTTCCTTTAGCTCTCTGACTGGCAGGGGAGTGAGCAGTGCAGGCAGGGGGTCCGTACAGCACCCGGAGCCCGTCGTTAGAAAAACAAACATTTGGATCAGAACTCTAACAGTAAACAACACAGAAAGACCGGGGTTTTCAAGGCCACCGCTGGCCTCGTTTTCTACTTGTGTGTTTACATGTGTGTGTTTCTGGCCAAGTCTGTTTGTTTTTGTACATTGTTTTGGCTGTATACAGGATTCCATACGTCAGTGCTGTGTGTGTGTGTGTGTGTGTGTGTGTGTGTGTGTGTGTGTGTGTGTGTGTGTGTGTGTGTGTGTGTGTGTGTGTGTGTGTGTGTGTGTGTGTGTGTGTGTGTGTGTGTGTGTGTGTGTGTGTGTGTGTAATCATGCAGTGACTGATACAGTGCTGCTGTTACTGTTTCTTCATAGAACGAGACCCCTACTCTCTTTCATGAATAAATGCATGGAAAAAGGAGAATAGGTCTTGTAGATGAACTTGTAGCGATAGACCTTGTTCCACGGAGGCCACAGCAGCAGTTACTGTTGCTACTAATTACACAACTTGTACTGAGATGAATGTATCAAAGAAAAAGCAATGTCTGCAACTCTGGTAGGCTCCCATGGTGATTTAATCAGATGCACAAAAAAGACAACGTTTTTGATCCGAGTAAAGCACGGTGAAAAACCCCTACTGAAATAACCTCTAGAGAAGGGATGGACAACTCCAATCCTCTGGGGTGTCACACTTTTACGCCATCCCTATAGGAAAAACAACCGATTTAAACTAATTGCGTTCTAAACTGAAGATCATGATTAGTTGATTATTGGAGTCAGATCTGTTAGTTGAAGTTTGTGATTTAAAGTGGGACTGCAGATAGAGAGGAGGGAGAGAGGAGGAAAGAAGGGGGAGAGAGGAGGGAAAGAAGAGGGAGAGGAAAAGTATAGGAACAAGGTCTTCATTAAGGTACACTGTTGGGACTAGATGAAGGAATCCCACAATACGTTTTCTCACACTGCAGGAATGCATGTTTAGAGTGATGCTACTCAACAGAGCAATATTTACAGTGTGAAACAGAGAGATGCTCAACCTCATAATCAAAGATCGTTCTCTGCATGTGAACTATTTTATTGTTGTAGTTCCAGGTTTTGACGGAGTATGTCTGTCATATTGCTGGTATTCCATCCTGAGGTCCAAGCAGACACAGCAGTGGGGAGGTGGGGATGTATTAATAGATAATAATTGAATCCCAGTAATCTGAACATTTGACTCCCTAGAGAGATCAGATCATACAGTAGAGTAAGAACACCTGTGGGCGTCGTTCAGCTGTCCTATACTCTTATTTTCGCTCTCTCTCTTAATTTAAGGGCTTTATTGGCATGGGAAACATATGTTAACATTGCAAAGCAAGTGAAGTAGATAATAATAATGCCCTTTTCTTGTGGCAACATGTCAAAAATCTTGCTGCTGTGATGCACACAAATTGGGTTTGTTTTCAAATTCTTTGTGGTGCTGTGTAATCTGAGGGAAATATGTGTCTCTAATATGGTCATACATTTGTCAGGAGGTTAGGAAGTGCTGTTCAGTTTCCACCTCTCTCTCTCTCGCTCGCTCTGATCATCAGGAATGTATATCAGATCACACCCTCAGAGAGAAAGCTAGATCAGAATCCGCTAGATCAGAATCCCGGAGCAGGCTTACTTGGTGTGGGGGGTCGTGGTGTGTGAGGGATTTGAGGAGTCTGAGGGGTGCAGGTGACAGAGCTGTTTTTTGCCTGGGCCAGGCAATGACCTCATGGCTGAGGAAGTGCTTAGAGGGGCTGAGTGTGTGTGAGAGAGCCGGGGTGTGAGAGGGGCTGAAAGGGGGCGGTAGGGGCCTGGGAGAAACAGGTGCCGTGTCCTCCAGTGACACGCTATCTGCCCCAGAGAAGAACTGTCATCGCTCTCATGTCACCAGAGGAGCTCCCATCTGCTTCCCCTGACCCCACCCCCTCTCCTTCTCACCCCTTCCCTCTTTCCTTCCCTCTCCCCTGTGCTCTCTCTTGCCCTCTCCTTCCCTCTCTCCTCCTTCCTCCTATATCTCTAAAAAGCAGAGGAAGGGGGATGTGTGGGAGAAAGGGGGTGAATATGGAGAGAGGGGATGAGAAAATTAACTGCAAAGGAACGTGTTGACTTTGTCTTTTAGCTAGGTCTTTTTCATTTTTCGATATTTGAACTAAGAATGGCATAATCAAGTTACTGTTGTAAAAAATTAGAGGGAGGGGCTGGGTGATGCATATGCACCTACCTTCACCTACTGATGCGTACCTGCACTGTGGTGTGTGTGTTGCGTGTATATGCTCCTACCTTCAACTACTGACGAGTACCTGCACTGTGGTGTGTGTGTTGTGTGTATATGCACCTACCTTCAACTACTGACGAGTACCTGCACTGTGGTGTGTGTGTTGTGTGCATATGTACCTACCTTCACCTACTGATGAGTACCTGCACTGTGGTGTGTGTGTTGCGTGTATATGCACCTACCTTCACCTACTGATGCGTACCTGCACTGTGGTGTGTGTGTTGCGTGTATATGCACCTACCTTCAACTACTGACGAGTACCTGCACTGTGGTGTGTGTGTTGTGTGCATATATACCTACCTTCACCTACTGATGAGTACCTGCACTGTGGTGTGTTGTGTGCATATGTACCTACCTTCACCTACTGATGCGTACCTGCACTGTGGTGTGTTGTGTGCATATGTACCTACCTTCACCTACTGATGAGTACCTGCACTGTGGTGTGCTGTGTGCATATGTACCTACCTTCACCTACTGATGCGTACCTGCACTGTGGTGTGTGTGTGCATATGTACCTACCTTCACCTACTGATGCGTACCTGCACTGTGGTGTGTGTGTGCATATGCACCTACCTTCACCTACTGATGCGTACCTGCACTGTGGTGTGTTGTGTGCATATGTACCTACCTTCACCTACTGATGCGTACCTGCACTGTGGTGTGTGTGTTGTGTGTGTATGCACCTACCTTCACCTACTGATGCGTACCTGCACTGTGGTGTGTGTGTTGTGTGTATATGCACCTACCTTCACCTACTGATGAGTACCTGCACTGTGGTGTGTGTGTTGTGTGCATATATACCTACCTTCACCTACTGATGAGTACCTGCACTGTGGTGTGTGTGTTGTGTGCATATATACCTACCTTCACCTACTGATGAGTACCTGCACTGTGGTGTGTGTGTTGCGTGTATATGCACCTACCTTCACCTACTGATGCGTACCTGCACTGTGGTGTGTTGTGTGCATATGCACCTACCTTCACCTACTGATGAGTACCTGCACTGTGGTGTGTGTGTTGTGTGTATATGCACCTACCTTCACCTACTGATGAGTACCTGCACTGTGGTGTGTGTGTTGCGTGCATATGTACCTACCTTCACCTACTGATGAGTACCTGCACTGTGGTGTGTGTGTTGTGTGCATATGCACCTACCTTCACCTACTGATGAGTACCTGCACTGTGGTGTGTGTGTTGCGTGCATATGTACCTACCTTCACCTACTGATGAGTACCTGCACTGTGGTGTGTGTGTTGCGTGCATATGTACCTACCTTCACCTACTGATGAGTACCTGCACTGTGGTGTGTGTGTTGCGTGTATATGCTCCTACCTTCACATACTGATGAGTACCTGCACTGTGGTGTGTGTGTTGCGTGTATATGCTCCTACCTTCACCTACTGATGAGTACCTGCACTGTGGTGTGTGTGTTGCGTGCATATGCACCTACCTTCACATACTGATGAGTACCTGCACTGTGGTGTGTGTGTTGCGTGCATATGTGCTTGTGTGTCATTTAATGTACCTTGTTAAAATGAGGTCTTCCTGTCCGATTCCTTGTTAAGATCTCAATAAGGTCTAAATTAGCCCACGCAATGAGAGCTGCTACTGCTACAGTCTCTGCTAGCCAGACGTGTTAAATATAGTAGACTCCAACACACAATCACACACACTTTCACACTATTCACATACTCAGCTGCTACTCTGTTAATTATCTATCCTGATTGCCTAGTCACTTTTACCCCTACCTACATGTACATATTACCTCAATGTTTCTTACTTTTGAACTCTGCAGTGTTGGGAAAGGGCTTGTAAGCATTTCACGGTAAAGTCTACACCTGTTGTATTCGGCGCATGTGACAAATACAATTTAATTTGACACACAGACACGCAAGCTGGATGGATGGTTAACATGTTCCTTGAGTGTAAAATGCATGTTGAACGTGACCCTCTGACTTCCCTGTCAGACTCTGTAGACCACCACTAGACCACCATTAGATCACCAGCATGTCTAAGTGGAGTCATACACATCCAACCAACCAGGCTTCAGGTCAAGGGCCCAATCCCATCCTAACTTCACGCCATTTTGGTGAACAAATGAAATTAAAATAGCTTATTTGTCTTGTGGCGATAAAATAATACTTTGTTAGTTAAAGTGTGATAGAGAGGACTAAGGAAACGAAAACACTCTCTCAGAATGTCACTGGTATGGTTGTGTTGTCTGCCTCTAAAGTCAAGGAGATGACACGATGATCAATGTCCTACTACACTAAGTGGAGCCAACCTAGAGATGACATGGGATCACCCACAGACGTGTGGGGGTGTGTGTGTGTGTGTGTGGGTGTGTGTGTGTGTATCTTTGTATGGTGGTCTGCTGAGGCTCTGTTTTGGGTGGTTGATTATCATTGACACGTAGGAAAAGTGGAGACAGGTTTCTGCGTCTGAGCTCAATCTGTGTGCCACTGTCTGTCTGTGTTTCTGTTCAGAAATGAATGTAGGGGTCAGTTATTATATGTGTGTAAATGTGGCCGTGATGTATACATTTGAATGTGTGTGTGTGTGTGTGTTCTGTGTGTATGTTTGGAAAGAGTATGTTCTCACTGCACGGCCCATATCCTGTGAAGGAGGTATTTGCTGTCACAGGAAAAACATTCTGACATCATCATACTGTCGCCTACTGTGGAGAGAAATGGAACTCTAAGGTTATGTTTGTGTAAGTGTGTTGGTATGTGTGTTGTGTGTACACATGTTTGTGAACCTGTGTGTGTTTGCCTGTGTGTGTGCGCGTGTGTGTGTGTGCGTGTGTGTGTGTGTGCCTATGTTTAGCGTTTGCGGTTTGGTATTTTGATGTGGTTCCTACAGGGACAAACCCCCTGGGCTGTTTGACACATTGTCAGTCTGTTAGTGTCTGAACACACTGGTCCACTTAGCTGTGAAACCCTAGACCCCTATGATGGGTCCCCCAGAACTCAGTCCGGCTTTAAACTTACTCTTGAAAGTTGTAATAGTAGAATGCACAAGGTACAATTTCTAAATAGGGTAGTGCATCATCAGTTCCTCTTGTCATGTCAGTCATTGCATATCTTAGAGAGCTATTTATAACTTGTCAGAAATGTTATTTAGGTTTTTTAGCCCATGGACATTGTTGTCATTTTTTAGACACTCAAATATCACATGAATTGCAAGAAAATAACTTTAAACCTGCAACATTCTCACCACCAACAAGAGCGGTGTGAACAGTGTGTGTCATGAACAGTGCTTGTGCCTATAGAAATAGACGTGATGTGTGAGCACAGAGGTGGGTGCGCGGAATGTTCCCCAATACTGGAAGGGGTTCCCCAAGTGAAAAGGTTTGAACCCCTGTTCTAGAGCAGCTAACAAGACCCCTGTCCCACTCACTGGACCAATGCATAGACAGAAGGACTTCTATAGTCACAAACAGCAGACAGGGTTGTGCTTTTGGCTTGATACAGACACTTGGCTTGCTCCGCATTATCGGAGCCAACATTTGCATTGATAAAGGAAATTACATTTCAGATAGATGACATTCAATTGATTTTTTTAATTTTTATAGTCAGGATCAACATAAGTGATGTTAGTTATGCATTTTAAGTAGTCTAGGGGTCCGAATACTAACTTAAAATACACATGCATATCTTATTCATAAATCATATTGATGTCAATGACAACATTATAGTTCCATGTACGTATCTTAAGTTAGGATTGAGCCATGAGAGACTATATTCTCCAGTAGACAGCTGGCAGAGTCTGACGGACTGGTTGGCGTTTCAGATGGAATCCACAGCTATTTCTGGGGATTTATTTCACAGCTCCTGAAGGGGGATTTTCATTCAGCTCTCTGAGGCCGATATCTCTATAACATTACATCAAATGACCCAGATCCCAGCACTGATCCAACTAGAAACATCCAGATTTCAACAGCCTTGTGAGGAACCGTCTCTCTCCGCCGCTGCTTGTGTCTTCACTGTCTTACTCCTCATCACTCAAAAAGAGGGTGTCTTATACCCCCTGCCAAATAGAACACCCCTCAATCCCTCCACCCTCACTAACAGCTGCTCCTCTGTCCAGTACCCCTCCGCTGTTCCTGTGTTAGCTGGGCTATAGCTAGGCAGAGGCAGCCTGACACCATAGTGCGAGCCTCATACCTCACACCTCTCCCACCCAGTGAAAGGGGGAGATTGTGCTGCCCACAGCCACCGTCATGGAAAATGAAAGCCTTTGATCTACCTGGAATGACCCCCCCGCCCCCCCCCCGTCCCTCGCTGCACATGCATGCACACACAGAGTCATGAACGCTCACACACACACACACGTCATGCACGCATACACACATGCACACATATACACGCGCACACACTTGTGCGAACCAAACAATTGACTCCTATTCAAAATTCTATTTTACCTAACCCTAACCCCTAACCTTAAACCTAACCCTAACTCATTAACCTAACCACTTACCCTAATTCTAAGCCTAATTGTAACCCTAAACCTAACCCTTAAGCCTAAAATATACTTTTTGGGGTGTTGCGACTGATGTGTTAATGGTCTGTTGTTGAGGGGTTTGCACGTAATCACCCATGACCACCTCCCTGGGCTCAGAGAGGAAGTGGACCTGGGCTCATTAGAGGTCAGAGGTCACACAGGTGGAAGTGGACATGGTTAGTGTATCGACACTACTAACTGTTTCAAAGGAATCAGCCAGTCAGAGATACAGTATAATACATGTTTATAATGTTGAGTTATTATTGAATGGTTTTCAATGTTGAGTTATTTCTTACTCATAGTGAAGAACCACAAGACACATATAAATGAATAAAAGTCAATGATCCGGAATTTGATCTTTGACAGGACAATTTTGAATGCTGTACAGATTGTACAAATTGGACTCCATTGTGTTAGCATAGAAAATATGAGCGGTTTTGTCAAATTTTCTGTCCCCTACTCCACTATTCAGGTAGAAACCCAGTTGACTGCCCTGTCCAGAGAGAGAGAACAGAGAGGGCAGTGTCTCCTTGGCCCACTGTTCCAGTCAATCCTGTTGGTTGGCACTGGGGTGTGTGTTTGTCCTGTTTTCAGCAGTAGGTGTGGGTCCAGTTGGCGTGTGTGTGTGTGTGTGTGTGTGTGTGTGTGTGTGTGTGTGTGTGTGTGTGTGTGTGTGTGTGTGTGTGTGTGTGTGTGTGTGTGTGTGTGTGTGTGTGTGTGTGTGTGTGTGTGTGTCTTTAGTGTGCCTTTAGTGTGCCAGGGTTGGAGAGCCTGTTGAACTCAGTGTGATTGCTGAGACTCTAGGGTCCCATGTGAAAATAGCTCAGTGTGTACAGTGCCTTCAGAAAGTACCTAGACCCCTTGACTTTTTCCACATTTTGTTACGTTACAGCCTTAAATTGATTAAATTGTTTTTTCCCCCTCATCCAATCTACACACAATACCCCATACTGACAAGGCAAAAACAGGTTTATAGAAATTTTAGTTAATGTATAGAAAATAAAAAACTGAAATATTACATTTACATAAGTATTCAGACCCTTTACTCAGTTCCTTTTTGAAGCACCTTTGGCAGCGATTACAGCCTCGAGTCTTTTTGGGTATGACGCTACAAGCTTGACACACCTGTATTTGGGGAGTTTCTTCCATTCTTCTCTGCAGTTCCTCTGTCAGGTTGGATGGGGAACGTTGCTGCACAGCTATTTTCAGGTTTCTCCAGAGATGCTCGATCAGATTCAAGTCCATTGAGACTTGTCCCGAAGCCACTCCTGCATTGTCTTGGCTGTGTGCTTAGGGTCATTGTCCTGTTGGAAGGTGAATTTTCGCCCCAGTCTGAGGTCCTGAGCTCTCTGGAGCAGATTTTCATCAAGGATCTCTCTTTACTTTCCCTCGATCCTGACTAGAGTTCGCAGTACCTACCGCTGAAAAACATCCCCACAGCATGATGCTGCCCCTACCATGCTTCACAGTAGGAATTGTGGCAGGTTTCCTCCAGACGTGACGCTTGGCATTCAGGCCAAAGTGTTCAATCTTGGTTTCATCAGACCAGATAATCTTGTTTCTCATGGTCTGAGAGTCTTTAGGTGCCGTTTGGCAAACTCCAAGCAGGCTGTCATGTGCTTTTTACTGAGGAGTGGTTTCCATCTGGTCATACAGTGTATATACAGTATGTGTGTCTGTGTGTGTGTGAGATCTACTTTGAACACCTTTTATTTGAATCACTCTTATCTGTGAGTGTCTGTCTGCATATTGTATATGTACACTGTACACTCTTAAAAAAAGAAAGCTGATATCTATAACCTAAAATGGGAGATCCCCATAGGATAACCCTTTTTTTGGTTCCAGGTAGAACCATTTTGCATTCCATGAAGAACCCTTTCCACAGAGGGTTCTACATGGACCCCAAAAGGGTTCTACCTGAAACCAAAACAGGTTCTCCTATGGTAGAGAGATGGAGGGCCTGGTTAGGCTTTCAAGTTCTGTGTGTGTCCAGTCCTCTAACAATTGTCCCCTGTGCCTGGGATGGTGGGATCTTGTCAGGACATGGCACCACTTGTGGCGTTTGGACCTGGGCCATGCCTCCCCTCATATCCTCCCCTCTCTCCCTCCTGCCCCCTTTTCATTGTTTTGGGAGTGCAGTGTTGTCTCAGGAAAGGGACAGCAAGAATGGCCTCTCTCATCCCCTGTTCTCCCCTCTCTCCCCCTCCTTTCCGTCCCCCCATTCTCCCCCATTGTGGTCTATTCAGTTTTGATTGAGGGCAGTACAGTCAGGGCCAGGCTGAATGTCTGGGTGAGAATAGCTGCTGTGCTGTGTGAATGAGGTCTGTCTGTATTGTGTGGAGGCCAGCTCACTGGCTGGGTTTCCCCATGCTAGGCCTGGAGCTGCTTGAGTCTGGGTCTGTACAGGCCAGGGGATCTGGGCCAGGACAGAGAGGGAGGACAGACCACTGTACAGACTCAATGTGTTCTCCTCTGTCATAGAAAACAACAACTATATCACAACATGACCTCCATTCTTTTGTGCTCTATTCATTCATTCAGTAAACCTGTTCCGTTATACAAAGGACCACAACGAGACCACATGTTGGTTAGTCACTTACTTCACAGCTGGCCTGTAGCTGACGTGGTCTGTAGGCCATAGATTACTACCACATTGTGCCCCAGACCTACACACTTGACATGTGCCAGCCATTAGAGGTCAGGCGGCTGGCATAGCCTGGCATGGCCAGGGGTAGAGGAGCAGGCTGGCATCTGTCTCAGTGCCTGGCATAGCCTGGCATGGCCAGGGGTAGAGGAGCAGGCTGGCATCTGTCTCAGTGCCTGGCATAGCCTGGCATGGCCAGGGGTAGAGGAGCAGGCTGGCATCTGTCTCAGTGCCTGGCATAGCCGGGCATGGCCAGGGGTAGAGGAGCAGGCTGGCATCTGTCTCAGTGCCTGGCATAGCCTGGCATGGACAGGGGTAGAGGAGCAGGCTGGCATCTGTCTCAGTGCCTGGCATAGCCTGGCATGGCCAGGGGTAGAGGAGCAGGCTGGAAGCTGGAGAAGTTCCCCAGTGCCCCCCTCTTTTCCCATGGCCCTGGTTTTACTAGGGTTTTATACCAATGTAATTACAGAGTAGAGCCAGTACTGTAACGATGTAACTACAGCCCAGCTCTTTCTCTCTCTCAAACACTTCCTCACTCCCAAACTCTGCAAATTTAGATCATCCTACGAGCCAGAGGAAACAAACCTCACATACTGTGTGTGTGTGTGTGTGTGTGTGTGTGTGTGTGTGTGTGTGTGTGTGTGTGTGTGTGTGTGTGTGTGTGTGTGTGTGTGTGTGTGTGTGTGTGTGTGTGTGTGTGTGTGCGCGCGTGTCTGCCAGGTGGTTGGGAGCAGTAGCAGGTGTTTGCTCTCCGAAAACACGCAGGCAAAGCAGCTGGACTGTGCCACAGCTGTGTGTGTGTGTGTGTGTGTGTGTAGCACCTGGACACAGCTGGACTGTATGGCAGGCAGTAGCTAATAGAGGAACTGTGTTTCTGGCCAGACGTGAGCTCCTACACTCAGCCTGTTCAACAAGTTACAGTATTCATTTCACTAGCTCTCCCTCTCTCCCACACAGTTCCTTTGCCAAAGTGCTTTCTTTTTATTCTCTATATTGATTTTTGGCATCTCTTTACCCCTTGTTCTTTCAGGTCTTCTTTTAGTTCTGAATGTGTCATGGTGTTTTGGTGATGTGCCATTTCAGAGTAATTTGAAGGGGTGAGGTATGGTGTTTTGGTGATGTGCCATTTCAGAGTCATTTGAAGGGGTGAGGTATGGTGTTTTGGTGATGTGCCATTTCAGAGTCATTTGAAGGGGTGAGGTATGGTGTTTTGGTGATGTGTCATTTCAGAGTCATTTGAAGGGGTGAGGTATGGTGTTTTGGTGATGTGTCATTTCAGAGTCATTTGAAGGGGTGACGTATGGTGTTTTGGTGATGTGTCATTTGAAGTGGTGAGGTATGGTGTTTTGGTGATGTGTCATTTCAGAGTCATTTGAAGGGGTGAGGTATGGTGTTTTGGTGATGTGTCATTTCAGAGTCATTTGAAGGGGTGAGGTATGGTGTTTTGGTGTATGGTAATTACAGTAGCAATGTTTCTGCTTGTGAAAGGGGTCTGCTCTAGTCCTGCTTTCCTCCCCACCTTTCCCTCTCCTCCTCTCCCCTTCTCACCCCTCTCCCCCCATTCTGCTGATAGTCCTAATGAGGTGAGGAGAGCAGGGTTTTGTAGCACCTCTCAGTTTAGGACACCATGCCGGGACAACTGGTCATATCAGCAGCAAGGAGGAGAGCTCAGCCGAAATAGACACCCACACCTGGCGATATACAGTATACCCTATACACAGCCAACCAATCAGGGACTAGGTTACTGTACCCCCTAACACACCCAGCTAACCAACCAGGGATTGGGTTACTACAGTGTACCCCCTAACTGTACAGGCCAAAGCCAATCAGGGAATGGCCAAATAGGTTTGTTGCTAGGGAAGGGTGGCTATTGTCTAACATAGCAGATCTGAGCTGCCGGAGTGAGGAAGATATCCTCCCTAGATTACAACCTCTCACATCCTCACCACCGTAAATGACCACTTCACCCCCTCTCAGCCTCTCTGTTCCCCTCTATTTCCCCTTCACCCCATCTCAGCCTCTCTGTTCCCCTCTATTTCCCCTTCACCCCATCTCAGCCTCTCTGTTCCCCTATATTTCCCCTTCACCCCATCTCAGCCTCTCTGTTCCCCTCTATTTCCCCTTCACCCCATCCAAGCCTCTCTGCCCCCCTCACCCCTACTCCTCTCTTCCTACTACAACCCCACTGTCTCACATACTCCTTCACCGAACCCCAACTGGCCCTCTTCGACTCAATCCAACCCCCTCTACCCCCTCCTTCCCTTCTCAATCTGACCACCCCACCCCCTCAACTCCTCACCCCCAACCCACTGTCCCTCTCCCCTGGAACCACCTGGTCTCTCACATGACCTGCCAGGACCAGGGCAGCTGGGGAGCTGGGGGGGGGCTGTAAGGGAGGGGTGTAGGGGGGCTGTAAGGGTGGGGTGTAGGGGGGCTGTACAGTGGTTCCTCCTTTAAAAGTTGCAGCGTACTGGGGCACAGCTTGCATGTTGCCTCAGAATTCTATGGCACGTTATTTAAGTGTGAACCACTGGTACCATTAATGCTGGTTAGTGCTAGTTTGACCACCAGATGGCATCTTTGAGAAGCATTTGATAGCCTTCAATAGTGGCTGTACTAGAGAATGCGGGCACGCGGTAGACCGGGGTTCAATTCCCCGAGGGGGAGGAAGGAGTACGCTGTCCTTGTAAATAAGAATTTGTTCTTAACTGATTCCATATCTGTTATTTCATAGTTGTGATTTCGTCACTATTATTCTACAATGTAGAAAATAGTAAAAATAAAGAAAAACCCTTGAATGAGTAGGTGTGTCCAAACATTTGACTGGTACTTGCTTAATTAATTAGATTAATATTTTGGTGTTTCTATTCCAAGAAAAATTAAAAACCCTCTGGGTTTCCGTTAGGATGGAACGGAAAATATGGTGCTGTACAACGTGATGGTCGGGAGTACAGTAGTGGGCTATTTAGCTAAAGAATCCTGTGTCATGCGGGCAGGGCACGCAGGAGACCTGGGTTCAAATTCCCGACAGGGAGGAAGGAGTAGGCTGTCCTTGTAAATAAGAATTTGTTCTTAACTGACTTGCCTAGTTAAATAAAGGTTACACTAAGAGCATAACATTTCTACACCCTAATTGAATAATTGTAGTCTAACCAATACCCAAACGGAGATTCAGTGAAAATAAAAATCTAATTTATTTATCAAAACCAGTCCCCATGCTTGTCTCAGAGCGGCGCAAAACGGTGCTAAAATAGTTGTAGGCTATTGCTTCTACCTTCAAAATACTCTTTAAATAAATAAGACCTACACCACTTTTAACAGCACATTACTCAACACTAGTGAGAGTCATGTCAACTACGGTAGACCTACAGTATATCGAAAAATATGACGTGACTCTCGGCCAATAATTACATTTGGAGGATATTTCTGTAATTCAGTGATATTTATTCCCATAGTAATTCGTTATGGATCCATAACTAAATAAACATCGGCATTTTGAAAGAATATTTTTATCATTATTTTATTAATGAAAGTATAAAGATGCCTTTATTAGTTACATTGTTTTAGTTTGAATGTGCAGACTGGCATTAAGAACAGAGCAACGGGAAAGTTTCCCTGGTCAGCGCCATTATTAGGGCAATGCCTCTTAAATGTTTTGGAGATGATTTTGTTTTCAAATAACTTAAAATGAGCAAGGAAAAGGCCATTCTTGAACATGGGGTGAGACATTGTTACTAATTTGTAAATAAAGGCAGTTTGTGGGGGTGTAGGGGCGTTATAAGGGTGGGTGCTGGGGATGTTGGTTCCAACAGGGGTCTCAAATGGCTTTAGATACTCTGTCCACTCTGAAGGGGAGGAGGGACACTAATTGGTTTGTTTGTTGTCTTTCCAAATTGGCACACTATTTTTGGAAAACACACACACGCGCACTTGCGCACACACACACTCCAACTAGGGTGTCCACCCATTCTGCACAGAGTGGATGATAACGCACTTTGGTGATGAAATTTCCCTTCCTTATGTTATAATAATATTCAATACGTTTTGTTTACCTCGTTATGAATCGTTCCCTGGGATCTTTCTCTAACATACTGTATCATTAACATTATATAAAAAAGATTGGATTTTGTAACCTAATACATCCGATAATAAGCACCGAGCTCGGTTGACCTAGCAGTGCCGGTTTCTCGTAACAACTTTTGAGGATTTTACATTTTGTGGTCGTTGTCTTCAGTCGCAAAAAGCTAAATTTGTATGACACGAGCTGAATTAAATGTAAAAAGCTTTGAAAATAAAAAGCTTGGCATACACTCAGTGCTCCTTTGACATTTCACAGAGAGACACTTGTTTTTGTGAGAAATCTTAGAAAAATAACAGGAATTTCGAATGAATATGAAAAGGGTATACTAAAATATGAAAATACTACATGTTATGTCTCAAGTCGATATATCCATCTTACCTCTATATTGTTTTATGTCCTGCGGACTTGAGAAGAAAGATGACGAGTTCAACGGGAAAGAGAACCTGTCAAGTTGCCAGTAGCCTTAAATCTTGCACAGAATCTAGCCTAGCTGACACGATGCAACTTTCCTGACCACTTTTTTGACCACTTGCTTTCTCAGGCCTCCATTGATTTTGTCACCCTAGTTATGGCCATCCTGCAAGGGTAAAACCTCCAATAACGTTTGAACGGATTATGATAGAGAGAAGGTTTAGACCATTCGTTTTCATGAAGGATTATCTACACAATTAACATATTATTTTACCCATTGGTCAAAATATATGTTTTTGATTGGACACTACTCCAACACATATGCATGGTACTACCTGTAGGTTAAGTCCCAGTGTGATGGCTCTAATGTGAGTCTGATGTTATGAGCTAGCATTTAGAATCCTGCCACAGTGCTGGGTCTACTTTTCTGGCTCTAGCTCCTGAAGTGGATGAAGGTAAACAGCATGTGTTACTATTTGTCCTGAACTTTGACCGATACCGGGGCCCAATAAAATGGCGCCGGAGCAGAAGGCAGACGTTTTACGTGCCCCCAACCGATTGTGTTTTTTTGTTTGTTTATCTGCGTTGTTTGTAACTTATTTTTGTTACATTTCTATACATAATGTTGCCGCTACCGTCTTTTTTGACCGAAAATAACTTCTAGACATCAGGACTGCGATTACTCACCAAGGACTAGCAGAATCCTTTTTCTTCTTTCATGACTCTGACGAGCCCGATGCGCAGGATATACGGCTCCCTCGGGAACAGGCCCCGACCCCAGTGATCTGCGTGAAGAGGATGCAGAGAAAGAGAGGCCTGAGGGCAGGCTGCCTTCTGAGGAGTAGGAGGCGATCGAATAAATCCCCACTCCCCTCAATTCTGCTAGGAAACATGCAATATTTGGAGTTATTGGGTTATTGGGAAGATTAAACTACCAACGGGACATTAAAAACTGTAACATCTTATGCTTCACAGAGTCGTGGCTGAACGACAACAATATCAACAGTTAACCAGTTGGCTGGTTATACAATGTGCCGGCAGGATAGAACAGCGGCGTCTGGTAAGACAAAGGGCAGCAGTCTATGTATTTTTGTAAACAACAGCTGGTGCACGATATAAGGAAGTCTCAAGCTATTGCTCCCCTGAGGTAGAGTATCTCATGATAACCTGCCAACCACATTACCTACTGAGAGAGTTTATCTATATTCTTTGTAGCTGTTTACATACCACCACAGTCAGAGGCTGGCACTAAGACAGCATTGAATGAGCTGTATTCCGCCATAAGCAAACAAGAAAATGCTCAACCAAAGCCGGGGACTTTAATGCAAGGAAACTTAAACCACCTATACTCCACACACAGAGATGCATACAAAGCTCTCCCTCGCCAGATCAATAAAAAAGCAGATGCTAAGCTACAGGACTGTTTTGCTATCACAGACTGGAATATGTTCCGGGATTCCTCCAATGGCATTGAGGAGTACACCACATCTGTCATTGACTTTATCAATAAGTGCTTCGATGACGTCGTCCCCACAGTGACCGTATGTACATACCTCAACCAGAAGCCATTGATTACAGGCAGCATCCACACTGAGCTAAAGGCAAGAGTTGCCACATTCAAGGAGCAGGACTCTAACCCGGAAGCTTATAAGATATCCCGCTATGCCCTCCGACGAACCATCAAACAGGCAAAGCATCAACAGAGGACTAAGATTGACATTGACGCTTGTCGGATGTGGCAGGGCCTGCAAACCATTACAGACTACAAAGGAAAGCACAGCCGAGAGCTGCTCAGTGACACGAGCCTACCGGACGAGCTAAACTACGTCTATGCTTCAAGGCAAATAACACTGAAACAGGCATGAGAGCACCAGCTGTACCAGAAGACTGTGTGATCACGCTCTTGGGAGCCAATGTGAGTAAGACCGTTAGACAGGTCAACATTCACAAGGCTGCAGGGCCAGACGGATTGCAAGGACGTGTACTGCGAGCATGCGCTGACCAACTAGCAAGTGTCTTTACTGACATTTTCAACCGCTCCCTGTCCGAGTCTGTGAAACCAACATGTTTTAAGTAGGGGTCGACCGATTCATTCGGAATGGCCGATTTAATTAGGGCCGATTTAAAAATTTTCATAACAATCGGAAATCGGTATTTTTGGACACCGATTTTTTTTCTTTTTTCTTTTACACCTTTATTTAACTAGGCAAGTCAGTTAAGAACACATTCTTATTTTCAATGACGGCCTAGGAACAGTGGGTTAACTGCCTTGTTCAGGGGCAGAACGACAGATTTTTACCTTGTCAGCTCGAGGATTCAATCTTGCAACCTTACGGTTAACTAGTCCAACGCTCTGACCACCTGCCTCTCATTGCATTCCATGAGGAGCCTGCCTGTTACACGAATGCAGTAAGAAGCCAAGGTAAGTTGCTTGCTACCTTTAAACTTATCTTATAAAAAACAATATTTTTAAACCTGCTTATTTAGTTAATATTGCCCGCTAACATGAATTTCTTTGTGTCACTTCTCTTGCAACAGAGTGTCGTGTCTTTGGCTATGCCGGATTAAGTGATATGACATGCTATTCTATAAAATCCTTTCTCTGTAATTAATATTACCTGTTTAAGCTAATCATGTAAATGTAATTAACTAGAAAGTCGGGGCACCACCAAAGAGTGTTTATAGAGCTGTTATCTTCCGAATAAACTCTTAAAGACCTAGTAATATTTTACATCAATAGCAGTCAATATTAATCGTCACCTTATTTCAATCTCATCTGAACATCGTAGAATTCTTGGTTATCTTCACGAACCCTGGCTAACAAGTTGAATCATTAATACAAAATTGTGTTTAATTATTTTTTTACTAAATACCTAACTAATCACACAGAATTACATATACACAGAATGAATCATACATTGATTACAAATTATGTCATAAAGGAAAACATCCCTAGCGGACGGAACAGATATGACAGCTGGTTACACAAAGAACGGGGGTTGGATTTGAGTGAAAGAGCGGGAAGACTTGAGGAACAAAGGGAGAAGCTATGTCTCTATCGGGCCGTAGGCAGCTACTCTATCGTAAATACTGAATCTTATGCATTCTAAATTACCGCCCATTTGAAAAAGGAAAATGCAATAAATATTTACTCTGAGCTGCGCTTTAATAGGTTGGTGGTAGATGGAAGGCCGTGTTGCCCAACAGAGTCCTTTGAAGAGTGTCTCTGGTGGTGAACGGGATACGTTGTAGTGTCGTCGTTGTGTGGTAGATGGGATACTCTGTCCGTCCTTTCCTAGCCCACGTTTACAGCGGCTGTTGCTAACTCAACGGCTAGGATGTCTCACTTCTTTAGTGAATAAGAGTTCAAAGTTTATACCATTCACAACCAAAGCTCACGCTGAGGTTGGCTTAGTTCTGTAGTTGACATGTTAGTCCTTTTCAACGTATGGACCGTCGTCCTATCGTCCTCGGAACAGATAGTTACATTTTCATCAAGGGCTTATATAGAGGAGGTAGAGAAGGGTGTGTTTCATAGTTTATAACCAATGTCTCTTCACAGGGGCGGGCCACTGATTGAGCAGAGCTCTAACTTTTTGAAAACTCTAATCTCTCATTTGGAAGCTAAAATTACATTTAATCTTTTCACAAATAGTCATATTTAAACATGTAAATTGCACAACAATTCCATGTGAATCTGATAACTAGAATGTGTAGACTTTCCCAGATACAGTTTATGTCGTCAGATGACAACCGAACTGACATCATATTCATTAAGTACCAACGCATATTTTCAACTGGTTCTATTACCGAAATATGGTTCCTTTCCCCCACTTATTTGATGTTCCCAGACTCTCTATGTTTAACAAAGGCTATTCAAAAGTCCTTCAGTAGAGTCCGAGAGAGAGGGAAGGGAGAAAGGTATTTATGGGGGGGGTCATAAACCTTACCCACAGGCCAACGTCATGACAAGAGTCAGGGTATATGCAGCAGTTTGGGCCGCCTGGCTCGTTGTGAACTGTGTGAAGACTATTTCTTCCTAACAAAGACAGCCAACTTCGCCAAACAGGGGATGATTTAACAAAAGCGCATTTGCGAAAAAAGCACAATCGTTGCACGACTGTACCTAACCATAAACATCAATGCTTAACATCAATGCTCAATACACAGAAGTATATATTTTTAAACCTGCATATTTAGCTAAAATAAATCCAGGTTAGCAGGCAATATTAACCAGGTGAAATTGTGTCACTTCTCTTGCGTTCATTGCACGCAGAGTCAGGGTATATGCAACAGTTTGGGCCGCCTGGCTCGTTGCGAACTAATTTGCCAGAATTTTACTTAATGACATAACATTGAAAGTTGACCTGTTGTATTCGGCGCATGTGACTAATAACATTTGATTTGATCTATAGACCAGCTGGTGTAAGCCAGTGGAGCAGTCAGAACAAAGACAGGCAGTAAACAGCTAAGCCTTCACCAGGTGGGCTCTAGCCCCACGCTAACCTACTGTGTATGAAGACCACTGGCCGAGGGACATCACATTAGTGGCATGGGCATGGTTTTGTACACACACACACAGTTCCCCAGTGCCAGGGCTGCCACAGTGTCCAGGAACCTCCTGTTTAGTTTCCTAGGGAAAGAGTTTGGCACGCTGACACGGCTGTGTTACTCTGAGAGAGACACACATACCAGACAGACAGAGATGGAGAGATAGAGATGGCATGAACATGGCACAGAGCTTAGCTCAAGGGTAGCTCAACAAGCACCAAGGGTAATTTGTGTCAGCATGTCTATTCTCGCTCACTGTTTCTCTCTCTTTCACACACCTAAACAAATACACACATTACACACACATTTTGACAACTGACAACTGTTGTGGTTCTGCTGTTGTTATTAGTGAAGGGGGGAAAATCCATACAGTTACATACTGGGATATCTTTTGACGGTATATTGTATCGTTTCGAAAATATCGCAATATTATTTTTGTTCTAGTTGGCTGTACCTGCACCAAACACGTGAGCCAATTTGTTTTCAGCGCTTTTATTTCCATGACTGATCAAAACTCATTTTATCTGGCTCTCTTGTCCCTCTGCAGCAGACAAATGGTGAGCAATATGTTTGGAACATCAAATCGCAAAAACATCACAGTATCGGCAGTTAAGTATTGTGAGGTCCCTGGCAATTCCCAGCCCTAGTGGTCATAGCCAGAAATGTAGTGCTTATTTGTGTCCAGTAGAACATAAGCCTACACCACAGATGGGCAACTTTGATGGGGGTGGGGGCCACCATGTTTTTTAACCTTTCACGAGTATCAACCCCGTATCCGGGATCACCCCCCACCCCCCCCACACTGATTAGCATCGCTAGCATAGCTTCACAAGTAAATAGTAGCATCTAAATATCATTAAATCACAAGTCCAAGACACCAGATGAAAGATACAGATCTTGTGAATAAACCCATCATTTCTGTTTTTTAAAATGTTTTACAGGGAAGACACAATATGTAAATCTATTAGCTAACCACGTTAGCAAAATACACCATCTTTCTTTGTCCACCATTTTCTCTCTCCACCACTAGCTATCACCAATTCGGCTAAACTAAGATATTGATAGCAACAAACCAAGAAAAAAACTCATCAGATGACAGTCTGATAACATATTTATGGTATAGGATAGGTGTTGTTAGAAAAAAGTGCATATTTCAGGTAGAAATCACAGTTTACAATTGCACCGACCATCACAAATCGACTAGAATTACTAGATAGAGCAACGTGTATGACCAATTTACTCATCATAAAACATTTCATAAAAATAGACAAAGCATAGCAATGGAAAGACACAGTTCTTGTGATTTCAGACCATATTTCAGATTTTCTAAGCGTTTTTCAGCGAAAACACAATAAATCGATAAGTTAGCATACCACATGTGCAAACGTTAGTAGAGCATGAATTCAAGGCAAAGGGAGCTATAACGTTATCATCGCCAAAATATATTAATTTTTTCACTAACCTTCTCAGAATTCTTCCGATGACACTCCTGTAACATCATTTTACAACATACATATACAGTTTGTTCGAAAAGGTGCATATTTAGCCATACAAAACCGTGGTTATACAATGGAAATAGTCACAACTCAAGCATCAAAATGAGGGACGTCAGCTTTCAGAGTGATCTAGTTTAATCGAAAGCTAATCATATACTTGACTAAAAAATACAGAGTTGACAGGAATCGAAAGACAAATTAGTTCTTAATGCAACCGCTGACTTACATTTTTAAAATTATCCTTACTTTTCAATACAGGGTTCGCCAAGTGAAGCTATACCAAACAAAATGGCGAAATATGCGTTTAAAATATTTCGACAGAACAACGATTTATCATATTAAATATTGCTTACTTTGAGCTGTTCTTCCATCAGATTCTTGGGCAATGTATTCTTTCTTGGGTTTAATCTTCTTTTGGTCGAAAGATGTCCTTTGTCCGTCTAAATGCCCGCTAACGTTCGACCGGGACCCCGAAATGTGCCCGGTGCTTCACATAGAAATGCATCAAAATCGCACTAAACGGATATAAATTGCTATAAAACGGTTTAAATTAACTACCTTATGATGTTTCTAAGTCCTATATCGAATTAAATTACAGACGGATACATTTCAAGTTGATAACCGAGCCTGTGAAAATGGCATCCGGAGGTCCCTTCCTGCGTAAGGGCGAGCGTCGAAAGGGGGGCTACTCTCACTCCTTGGTCTTTTATAACCTCTGAGAGCTACGGAGAAGGCCCATTCCACTTCTCATTGGTTACTGACATCCAGGGGAAGGCGGGTGCAGTTCGTGTCGTTCCATAGGATAGACAGAGACCTTAAAAACTGATCTGAAACCAGAGCTTCGCTCTCAGACCTTTCACTGTCTGTCATGGATTTCGCTGTAGAAAGAGTTCTGGGTCACCCACAGACATCATTCCAACTTTGTATGAAACTAGAAAGTGTTTTCTATCCAATAGAATTAATAATATGCATATTGTACGAGCAAGAATTGAGTACTAGGCAGTTTAATTTGGAGACGACAAAATGCTAATTCGGAACAGCACCCCCTGTAGTCGCAAGAAGTTAAATAACTAATTTCTTGCAATTCTACTCATTTTGCAATGGGGCGGAGGGGAAAATTAGTTGTTTTACAGCAAATTTCCTGCAATTCTACACATTTTGCAATAGGGGGGAGAGAAATATTTGCAGTTAATATGATATCTGAGTGAAACTGACTAACAAAATCAATGGGGGCCCCCCGGACAGTACAAATGGTATAGAGCGAAATAGTTCCTATAATAACTGCAACCTAATATTTCTTTACTGGGAATATTGAAGAACTGGTCATATTGAACCACCAGCTTTCATTTTACGTTCTGAGCAAGGAACTTAAACGTTAGCTGTTTTACATGTCACATATTGCACTTTTACTTCTCCAACACTGTTTTTGCATTATTTCAACCAAATTGAGCATGTTTCATTATTTATTTGAGACTAAATAGATTTTATTTCTGTATTAAGTTAAAAGTAGTGTTCATTGTTCATTCAGTATTGTAATTGTCATTATTATTTTTTATATTTATGTCACGGCCGTCAAAGGAAGTAGACCAAAACGCAGCCGCCGACAAAAACAAATAAACAATACAAAAACAACCGTGAAGCTTAAGGCTATGTGCCACAAACAAAGTTAACTTCCCACACTGAAAGGAGGGAAAAGGGCTACCTAAGTATGGGTCCCAATCAGAGACAATGATAGACAGCTGTCCCTGATTGAGAACCATACCTGGCCAAAACATAGAAATACAAAATCATAGAAAACAAAAACATAGAATGCCCACCCCAAATCACACCCTGACCAAACCATAGACATAAAAAGGCTCTCTAAGGTCAGGGCTTGACAATATATATACAAATAAAAATCGGCTGATTAATCGGCATCGGCTTTTTGGGTCCTCCAATAATCGGTGGTGTCGGCGTTGAAAAAATCATAATCGGTCGACCTCTAGTATAGATAGCTGGCCGCTAAACTAACTTAGCAATATAAAAACAAATATCTGACGGGCTAATTGACTGTTAGTGACTGACATAACGAGAAAAACTGCTGATGCAAAACCAAATTTCGAAATTGCACCTTTTGTATTCTACTATTCTGTCACGAACCGGCTCAAAGTCCGTAACAAAAGGGAGACAACGTGGAGATAAGGAATAACAAAATATATTTATTAACTAAGGTAACCTAAATGCAATTAACAATGTGTGTGTAATCAGTAATCAGTAATGTAAGTGGGTGTTTTGCTTGCATAAATGTGATATGCGGTGTGTTGAAAGGTGCTAAAGCAAACAACCAAAAAGCCACAACAAAATCTATGACGGCGTCTGCATGGAGAGAGTCTCCTCCATGAATGGGGAAGTGGTGTATATATCCTGGGAGACACCGGGCCCAGGTGTTTCCCATGTAGCTGACGACCCTCCCAACTCCGCCCACCGACATCCTAATAAGGAAACAAGAACAAAGAGAGAATACGGCAGACAGAGTGGGAGGGTCGTCACATCCCCCCCCATAAAACCGGGGACCAACAAGGACCCCGGAACATACCAGCCTCTGCGTCCCAAATTGACACAGCCTCTGCATCCCAAATTTATGAGGGGTTACGTGTTCACACTTCCAATTTGCCCCAGCCAACCTCCTCCCCAGACCTCAGCAACCGTCGCACAGGAAGCAACATTTAAGAGGAAAAAAGAAAAGACCATGAGGGAACAGACAGGACAGAGAGAACATGACAATACTAAACAATGGTCAGTCACGTAACCATTTAGGAACAGGGCGCACAAGAGAGCGCATCAGCAATCACGTTTTCAGTCCCCCGGATGTGCCGCACATCGAGATGGAATGATTGTAAAAATAAACACCATCTCATTATCCTCTGGTTCGGACACATCATGGACCTCAAAAAAGTGAGAGGGTTATGGTCGGTGTAGACCACAATAGGTACTACCCCCGACCCGACATACACTTCGAAGTGTTGTAGCGCCCAGATGAGTGCTAGCGCTTCCTTTTCAATAACCGAATAGTTCAACTGATAATCGTTAAACTTTTTGGAAAAGAAACTAACAGGCCTCTCAACCCCAGACACATCTGCTTGCAGCAAAACTGCACCTGCTCCCACATGACTAGCATCCACCTGCAAGGTAAATGACAAATCCACGCGAGGAGCAGCCAGCACCGGAGTTGAGGTAAGCAACCTCTTTGCATCTTCAAAAGCGTGTTGACAACGAGTAGACCAAACGTAAACCCTTTTTAGTAGTTGGTGGTGGAAAAGCATCAATAGCTACCACTTTAGCCCGAACCGGACGCACCTCACCCTGCCCAACCACCTTTCCAAGGTATGTAACGGTCGCCTGAGCAAACTCACATTTAGCCAGATTGATCGTGAGGCGACCCGCAGCCAGACGTTCGAACAAGGCTTGAATACGGGACAGATGTTCTTCCCAAGTATCTGCATATATCACTACATCGTCCAAATAAACAGTGCACCCGGTCAGACCGGCGACAACCCTGTTCATAAGTCGCTGAAAAGTGGCAGGTGCATCACGCAGACCGAAACTCATAACCGAATACGAGTACAGACCAAAGGGTGTAATAAAGGCAGAGATTTCACGTGCCCTAGTCGTCAGTGGCACCTGCCAATAGCCTTTTAACAGGTCAAATTTGCTCACAAACCTAGCTGCTTCGACTTGATCAACGCAGTCCTCCATCCGAGGAAGAGGAAATGAATCTGGCTTTGTGACACTGTTTACCTTACGGTAGTCCGTACAAAATCTGTTTGTCCCATCCGGTTTACTGACCAAGATACAGGGAGAAGCCCAACTGGAGAAAGAAGGCTCTGCCATCTTACTCTCCAGCATGTACCTGACCTCAGCATCCAGACAATGCAGTTTCTCTAAAGAAACTCTATAGAACCGCTGACGAATGGGGTCAGCATCTCTGATGTCAATATCATGTTCTATTAAGTTTGTACGTGTAGGTGTATCAGAAAACAATCCTGGAAATCTCAGAATGAGACCAACCATCTCTTTCCTCCCATCAACAGGTAGGTGAGTGAGAAGACTGTCTAAAATATCCACTGTCTCTGAATTTTTTATCTACCCTGCAATATACAATCGTCAGGACCAGGCACCTCTTCCTCCTCATGCACAGATCTAGCATGACAAGAACCCAAGGAAACAACGGTATCAGCCAAAAGAACAGGTTTACCGTCCTCTGTAGACTCCCACTGTTCAGTCTCAGAGGAACGTGCATAATAGAGTTTTAACAAGTTTACATGGCACAGCTGGTGTGCTTTCCTCCATTCTGGAGTGGCAACTAGATAATTTTGCTCAGTGTACTGGCGCACCACTGTATATGGACCTTGAAACTTGGCTTGAAAAGGAGAACCAACAATTGGCAGCAGAGCAAGAACCTGGTCACCCGGACTAAAGTGACGAGGCTCAGTTCGGCGATCAAATATGCCCTTCATCCTCTCCTGTGAAGATGATAACTTCTCTTTAGCCATTTCATCAGCGGCGTACAGGCGTCGCCGGAAATCACACACATACGATAACAGGGACTGGGGAGGCTCGGGAGACTTCCAGTCATCCTGGAGAACAGATACAAGTCCACGCACCCTATGTCCAAACACAAGGTCATTTGGACTGAAACCCGTGCTCTCCTGTGAAACCTCCCTAGCGGCTAACAGTAACCAAGGCAACCCCTCCTCCCAATCATTATCCATCTCAGTACAATAAGCTCTCAACAAAGACTTAAGTGTTTGATGGAAACGTTCCAGTGCTCCTTGACTTTGCGCGTGATAGGCGCTAGACAAATTGTGTTTAATATGGAGCTGTTGGAGAACCTGACCAAACAGATTAGAGGTGAAATTAGATCCTTGATCACTCTGAATGACCTTAGTTTCTCTCAATGTTTGGAATACCTGAGTCAAAGCTTTTAACACAGATTTAGTCGTGATAGATCAGAGAGGATAGGCAGCAGGAAACCTAGTGGTCTGACACATCACAGTGAACAGGTAACTACTACCCTTTTTAGAACGAGGCAGAGGACCCACACAGTCAATAATCAGATACTCAAAAGGCTGGCTGAGTACAGGAATAGGAAACAATGGTACCGGCTTAATAGCTTGATTAGGTTTACCAGTTAATTGACAGGTGTGACAAGTTTTGATAAAATCAGAAACATCCCTCTAATCTAGGCCAAAAGAAATGTCTTAATATGCGATTGTAGGTTTTCCTCACCCCCATATGTCCAGCAACGTCGTTGTGAGAAGTTTCCAACACCAACTTACGAAGCTTAACTGGTACAACAACCTGACTAATTGCCTCCCCCAGAAAACAACTACCATGAGACACCCACTTTCTCATCAGGACATCCTCTTGGAGAAAATAGCCATGGGCGACATCTCCCAACTGTTCCACAGGCACAATTTGGTCACGCAACTCTTCTAATGTGGAGTCATCCCGTTGCGCATTGATTAGATCTGAGCGGGTTACAGATAACGGGATAACAGGGAAAACAGTGACATACTTCTTTGTATTATTATCATTAGTCGGCGCAGTGACCAGTTCGCCACGGCTCATAGAACGTGTCACTGCACACGCAGAGAACACCTCTGGGAAACTCTGTACACTCTCATCAGGAATCCCAACAAATGGTGGCTTAGTGGAAACCACTAGAGATGGAAACACGACAGGCCATACACAATCACCAGCCAAGTTATTCCCAAGGATAACGTCGATACCCTCAATAGGCAACGAAGGACGCACCCCCACAACAACTTCACCCTTCACCAGCCCACAATCCAACATCAGTTTATGCAACGGAACTGACAGAGTGTTCAAACCTATTCCCCTAATTAGAACACTATTCCCTGAATCAGTCTCAGCAGAAAAGGGTAACACAGACTCCAACACAAATGATTCAAAGGCACCTGTGTCTCTCAGGATCTTCACTGGCACTAGGTCCTTACTTCCTAACATAGACACAAAACCTTCCGTAATGAAAGGTAAATAGTCTGGATCAATATGTACTTTCACATGCTCCTGGACCTGAGGCAATGAGTCATGAATGAACTGATGTAGAACAGGCGCAGCTAACGCGGTAGGCTTAGGTTTAGCGTAAGCACCCTTTGATCTGAGAAGTGGACATTCGTTTTTCCAATGACCTGAACCTTGACAGTAGTGACACTCTTGCCCAAAGTCAGCTTTACCACGGGAGTCAGGCTCAACTCTAGTTGAATTGAACTCTGCCCGTGAACCAAAGTATCTCGGTGAGCGAAGCCCAAATCTATCCGAACGCCCCCACTCATTCCGAATACGGGGCTCTGCAAAGACACTTTTGTGAGTCAACACGTACTCATCCGCCAAAACCGCAGCTTCAGCGACATTCTTTACTTTTCGTTTGTTAATATACGTGGCAATACGATCAGGGATTGTGTCCTTAAATTGCTCTAACATAATCAGATCACACAGCCCTTGGAAAGTCACAACTGCAGAGGCAGAACACCAGCGATTAAACTGTAAAGATAATTGTTGCGCAAACTCAACATGAGTCTGTTTATCATCCCTTTTTAAAGTTCTAAATCATTGGCGGTAAGCCTCAGGGACCAATTCATAAATCTGTAACACAGCCGTTTTAACCTTATCATAACAGGCACTGTCGTGTACACTAAGAGCTGAATATGCTTCCTGCGCTTTACCAGTCAGCACACACTGCAACATTAAGGTGCGGTCAGAATCAGGCCAACTCCTAGCATCAGCAACACGCTCAAACAACGAAAAGAATGTCTCAGGGTCCTTTTCATTAAACTGAGGCAATAACCGTAAGTTCCCAACAATATCAAATGTGTCCGGGGCACGACCAAAAGAGGAACGACCCTTAGGTAAATCTGGGTCACCTTCCCAGAACAAACTCTCCCCTGAGATCTTTCCTTCCCTAATCAACTCTATCCGTTCTTGTTGCAACTTGATTTTAGCATGCTCCATATCTTGTTTAAATGCTAATTCCTTTTCATACTTTACACGATCATGCTCTAGCTTCTCACGATCATACTGCCGGTCATGCTCTAGCTTCTCACGATCATACTGCCGGTCATGCTCTAGCTTCTCACGATCATGCTCCAGCTGTAACAGAAGCAGTTCTTTCTGCTGTTCAAGAAGAAGACTACCATGACTAACCGATGGAATGGCCATTGTAACATTACGGGGAGACGAAGAGTCCTCAGCAGAGGCTGGCCCAGTGGTAACTTCAAGAATACCACTCTCCATCAGATTGGCCTTCAATATCAACCTAATAGAATTCTTTAGACGTTTATCACTAATTTCAACCTTGTAGTGTTCAGCGACCTTCAACAGCTGTTCTTTAGTACCGAATTCTAACAATTCCTCTGATGGAAAGCAAATGAACTCATCTACATAAGACGCCATAGTTACAAAAAACATTCTCGCTCTTCCCCTCTGCTGAGCACACCAGACCACAACCAGAGAAATGACAATCACCCTGAGCACCACAGAAGAGAGATGAGATACGGAGCTTCTCCAAAACCTACAATAACTCAACCCTAGTCTTCGTGCGGATTTGCGGTGGGAATTTACGCACTGTTGCCCGCTGGCAAGGAAAAACTCCCCAGCATGCTGGCAAATTCCACCAAGCCACGGATGTGCCCCAGAGACCACTGCTCAGTCCACAGACACCACACAAAAATAACAAACATTAACCATGCCCAACATATTCCAAAAATGAAACACGTCGCTAAGCCTATCAGGGGGAAAAAGGCTATAGCTCCGGGTAGCAAGTTCCACTACCCTACCCAAATCTCCCACTGAGATACACAGCCGATTATGCACCTCCTCAGACCGATGTCCCAACAGAAAGTAGAACAAGAGTTTCCAGGCTGGGAAGGGCCTGGAAACTAACCATTATACTCTCTCCAACGCAGCACACAAACCAAACAACAAAGGCAACCAATACTGGGCCTATCAAACTCAAACAACATATGCAAACCAAGCACGTACCTCCACGTTCTCCCAAACCAATACGTTCAAAAAATCCCGGATGAGCCCCCACTTGTCACGAACCGGCTCAAAGCCCGTAACAAAAGGGAGACAACGTGGAGATAAGGAATAACAAAATATATTTATTTAACTAAGGTAACCTAAATGCAATTAACAATGGTGTGTGTAATCAGTAATCAGTAATGTAAGTGGGTGTTTTGCTTGCATAAATGTGATATGCGGTGTGTTGAAAGGTGCTAAAGCAAACAACCAAAAAGTCACAAAAAGCCACAACAAAATCTATGACGGTGTCTGCATGGAGAGTGTCTCCTCCATGAATGGGGAAGTGGTGTATTTATCCTGGGAGACACCGGGCCCAGGTGTTTCCCATGTAGCTGACGACCCTCCCAACTCCGCCCACCGACATCCTAATAAGGAAACAAGAACAAAGAGAGAATACGGCAGACAGAGTGGGAGGGTCGTCACATTTCTAACTCAAAACAGTATGTTGAGACCCCGACTGAGTTAACTTGCGACTACAGGGGGTGCTGTTCCGAATTAGCATTTTGTCGTCTCCAAATTAAACTGCCTAGTACTCAATTCTTGCTCGTACAATATGCATATTATTAATTCTATTGGAAAGAAAACACTTTCTAGTTTCATACAAAGTTGGAATGATGTCTGTGGGTGACCCAGAACTCTTTCTACAGCGAAATCCATGACAGACAGTGAAAGGTCTGAGAGCGAAGCTCTGGTTTCAGATCAGTTTTTAAGGTCTCTGTCTATCCTATGGAACGACACGAACTGCACCCGCCTTCCCCTGGATGTCAGTAACCAATGAGAAGTGGAATGGGCCTTCTCCGTAGCTCTCAGAGGTTATAAAAGACCAAGGAGTGAGAGTAGCCCCCCTTTCGACGCTCGCCCTTACGCAGGAAGGGACCTCCGGACGCCATTTTCACAGGCTCGGTTATCAACTTGAAATGTATCCGTCTGTAATTTAATTCGATATAGGACTTAGAAACATCATAAGGTAGTTAATTTAAACCGTTTTATAGGAAATTATATCCGTTTAGTGCGATTTTGAGGAATTTCTTTGTTGTGCACTCTGAAACTTTGGACACGTTTTGGGGTCCCGTTCGATCGTTAGTGGATATTTCGAAGGACAGAGGACATCTATCGACCAAAAGACGTTTATAACATAGAAAGGATACATTGCCCAAGAATATGATGGAAGAACAGCTCATAGTAAGCAATATTTAATATGATAAATTGTTGTTCTGTCGAAATATTTTAAACGCATATTTCGCCATTTTGTTTGGTATAGCTTCACTTGGCGAACCCTGTATTGAAAAGTAAGGATAATTTTACAAATGTAAATCAGCGGTTGCATTAAGAACTAATTTGTCTTTCGATTCCTGTCAACCCTGTATTTTTTAGTCAAGTATATGATTAGCTTTCAATTAAACTAGATCACTCTGATAGATGACGTCAGACATATTGAGGCTTGATTTCCTAGTATTTTTATTGTGTAACCACGGTTTTGTATGGCTAAATATGCACCTTTTCGAACAAACTGTATATGTATGTTGTAAAATGATGTTACAGGAGTGTCATCGGAAGAATTCTGAGAAGGTTAGTGAAAAAATTAATATCTTTTGGCGATGTTGACGTTATAGCGCTCTTTGGCTGGAATCGATGCTCTGGTAACGTTTGCACATGTAGTATGCTAACTTATCGATTTATTGTGTTTTCGCTGAAAAACGCTTAGAAAATCTGAAATATGGTCTGAAATCACAAGAACTGGGTCTTTCCATTGCTATGCTTTGTCTATTTTTATGAAATGTTTTATGATGAGTAAATTGGTCATACACGTTGCTCTATCTAGTAATTCTAGTCGATTTGTGATGGTCGGTGCAATTGTAAACTGTGATTTCTACCTGAAATATGCACTTTTTTCTAACAAAAACTATCCTATACCATGAATATGTTATCAGACTGTCATCTGATGGTTTTTTTTATAGGTTATTGGCTATCAATATCTTAGTTGAGCCGAATTGGTGATAGCACCTGAAGGAGTAAGAAACTGATGGAGTTAGAATAGTGGTGTATTTTGCTAACGTGTTTAGCTAATAGATTTACATATTTTGTCTTCCCTGTAAAACATTTTAAAAATCTGAAATGGTGGCTTTATTCACAAGATCTGTATCTTTCATCTGGTGTCTTGGACTTGTGATTTAATGATATTTAGATGCTACTATCTACTTGTGAAGCTATGCTAGCTATGCTAATCAGTGTGTGGGGGGTGGGGGGTGATCCCGGATACGGGGTTGAGGTTCGGTAAAGGTTAAAAAAAATATATATATATTTATTTTATTGATCTGAGGGCCTTCAAAAGGGGCCAGTTGCCCATCCCTGGCCTACACAGTATGTTCTTCTATATGCTCACCATCACCACGTATTGGCAAGTAGACCAGGCTAGCTAAATGCTAACTTGTGACCAGCCAGCTTGGCCTGAGAGGTTTCCCATGGACCAACAATGTGTCTGGACCTACAACTTGCAAATGTGCTAGTCACAGTAGTGAGTGACTAATGTGCAAAGCATATAGCATTGAGGTCGCAGGAAAGTAGCCAAAGTGGTTAGCCACTAGCTTATGGTTAACCTCTAACACCTCCCAAACCCGGATCCGGGATCCCCCCCATCAAAAAAGCTGACTAGCATAGCCTAGCCTAAAGCCACAGGGATATCATATAATAAAATGTTCATGAAATCACAAGTCCAAGACACCAAATAAAAGATACACATCTTGTGAATCCAGCCATCATTTCTGATTTTTAAAATGTTTTACAGGGAAGACACAATATGTAAATCTATTAGCTAACCACGTTAGCAAAAGACACCACTTTTTTACTCCACCATTTTTTTACTCCATCAGTAGCTATCACAAATTCGACCAAATAAAGATATAAATAGCCACTAACCAAGAAACAACTTCATCAGATGACAGTCTGATAACATATTTATTGTATAGCATATGTTTTGTTAGAAAAATGTGCATATTTCAAGTATAAATCATAGTTTACCATTGCAGCCACCATCACAACTCTCACCAAAGCGACTAGAATAACTACAGAGAGCAACGTGAATTAGCTAATTATTCATCATAAAACATTTCTTAAAAATACACAGCGTACAGCAGATGAAAGACACAGATCTTGTGAATCCAGCCAATATTTCAGATTTTCTAAGTGTTTTACAGCGAAAACACAATATAGCGTTATATTAGCTTACCACAATAGCAAACATCACAACAGCATTGATTCAAGGCAAAAATAGCGATAACGTATAAACCACCAAAATATATTAATTTTTTCACTAACCTTCTCAGAATTCTTCAGATGACAGTCCTATAACATCATATTACACAATGCATATAGAGTTTGTTCGAAAATGTGCATATTTAGCGGCACAAATCGTGGTTATACAATGAGAAAAGTAGCAAAGCTGCCCAGAAAATGTCAGGAGAAATCTTTGAAGAGGCACCTATTCTAATCAGTAACTATTCCAAAACTTGACTAAAAAATACAGGTTGGACAGCAATTGAAAGACAAATTAGTTCTTAATGCAATCGCTGGGTTACATTTTTAAAATTAACGTTACTTCAAGCATACAGCGTGCGCTAAAGCGAGACGCACCGAAATTCATGGCGGAATTATTATTTGACATTTGTCAACATAAGTACGAATTAACAGCATAAAGACTGCTTACTATTAGCTGAGCTTCCATCAGAATCTTGGGCAAGGTGTCCTTTCTCCAGAACAATCGTCTTTGGGTTGAAAGATGTCCTCTTCTCCTGTCGAAATAGCAGCTAACGATAGCCACCCACTGGAGACGTGTCCAACTCGTGAAAGCGCATGACAAAGAAATCCCAGAAAATCGCAATAAACTGCTATAAACTGCTATAAGTCGGTTTAAATGAACTACCTTATGATGTCTTTAACACCTATAACGAATAAAAACATGACCGGAGATATAGAACTACTAAAACGAAAGCGTTTGCAGGACGCCATTGTGATAACTTCTTGCGCCAGGCGCACCGTTGAAAAGGACGGTACTTCCGTTCCACGGTCTTATATAAGGTCCCAGATTGCGCAATCCACTCCATTCAAATTCTCCCCGCTTAATGACATCTAGGGGAAGACGTATGCAGTGCATGTAGCCCGATGGCTTACATGGGGACTTATAAACTGACCTCAGAACAGGGACCTCGATTTCTGAAATCTCACTCCCTGACAGGAAATGTGCTGCAGAATGAGTTCTGTTTCACTCAGAGAAATAATTCAAACGGTTTTAGAAACTAGAGAGTGTTTTCTATCCAATAGTAATAATAATATGCATATTGTACGAGCAAGAATTGAGTACGAGGCAGTTTAATTTGGGAACTCATTTTTACAAAGTCGAAATGGCGCCCCCATAGGCTCAAGAAGTTAACTTGTCACAAATATGCTCAAGTCTGGTTATTAGGCTAGGAACTACAGTTCTCTTGTTATGGTCAGAGCCAAATCCTGTCATCATTTTGTGCTGCTCAGTGAGACCACAAAACATTTGTGTCCGTCCATCTTTGTGTCTGTCTGTCCGTCTGTCTGTCTCCGTTCATTTTGTCAATTGGAAATATTCCTCCAAAGATAACCTCTCAATCTCTCTTCCTAATCGTTCCAATAGTAGACATAAAAAATAGAGCAGAGGGGATTTCAATGTTTTTATGTTCTCCTCTCTTGTAGGGTGCTGTAAAAATAGCACTTGGTTTGAGTTAGGAGCCAGGGGTCCTCTCCGTCTTCTCTCCCTCATCTCCTCTCTCCCCATCTCTCTCCATGTTCCCTCCCCTCCTCTCTCCCCATCTCTCTCCATGTTCTCTCCCCTCCTCTCTCCCCATCTCTCTCCGTCTTCTCTCCCTCATCTCCTCTCTCCCCATCTCTCTCCATGTTCCCTCCCCTCCTCTCTCCCCATCTCTCTCCATGTTCTCTCCCCTCCTCTCTCTCCATCTCTCTCCATGTTCTCTCCCCTCCTCTCTCCCCATCTCTCTCCATGTTCTCTCCTCTCCTCTCTCCCCATCTCTCTCCGTCTTCTCTCCCTCATCTCCTCTCTCCCCATCTCTCTCCATGTTCCCTCCCCTCCTCTCTCCCCATCTCTCTCCATGTTCTCTCCCCTCCTCTCTCCCCATCTCTCTCCATGTTCTCTCCCCTCCTCTCTCCCCATCTCTCTCCATGTTCCCTCCCCTCCTCTCTCCCCATCTCTCTCCATGTTCCCTCCCCTCCTCTCTCCCCATCTCTCTCCATGTTCTCTCCCCTCCTCTCTCTCCATCTCTCTCCATGTTCTCTCCCCTCCTCTCTCCCCATCTCTCTCCATGTTCTCTCCCCTCCTCTCTCCCCATCTCTCTCCGTCTTCTCTCCCTCATCTCCTCTCTCCCCATCTCTCTCCATGTTCCCTCCCCTCCTCTCTCCCCATCTCTCTCCATGTTCTCTCCCCTCCTCTCTCCCCATCTCTCTCCATGTTCTCTCCCCTCCTCTCTCCCCATCTCTCTCCATGTTCCCTCCCCTCCTCTCTCCCCATCTCTCTCCATGTTTTCTCCCCTCCTCTCTCCCCATCTCTCTCCATGTTCCCTCCCCTCCTCTCTCCCTTCTCTTTTTATCTGCCGCTTCACCTCTTCCCCCCTCCCCTGTCTGTCTGTCTGTCTGTGCCTTCCACTTTTTTCTCCTCCCCTCCCTGCTTTCCCTTCCTTTCCTCCCTCCCCCCTCCTCCCCCTCTCTTTCCCTTCTCTCCTCTATCCTCTCCCCTCACTCCTTCCCCCCACTCCTCCCTCCCTCCCTCCTCTCCTCTCCATGTGGATTTAGCAGGGCCACATGTTGCTGGCCTCTCTTGGCGGTGTGAACCCCATGGCGGGCCCTGGCTCCAGCCTGACGCACGGCCTGGGCAGTGTGTGCCTGTGTGTGTGTGTGTGCCTGCGTTCCTGTGTGTACGACTGAGAGAGAGGATGTGTGTGTGTGTGTGTGTGTGTGTGTGTGTGTGTGTGTGTGTGTGTGTGTGTGTGTGTGTGTGTGTGTGTGTGTGTGTGTGTGTGTGTGTGTGTGTGTGTGTGTGTGTGTGTGTGTGTGTGTGCCTGGAGATGTGTGTGTGTGTGGTTGACTGTGTGTGCCTGTTGTTGTGCGTGAGAGATGCGCGGGCCTGGCCGCGCTCACACGGTAACCTGATAGTGGTGCTGGGAGCTGCAGAGAGAGTGGCTCTGAGCGAGGCAGTGCTGTAATTTATAACAAGAGCCTAGCAGATGGCTGCAACAGGAGTTTGTTTAAGTTTTCTTCAGAGCCGGGCATTCAGCCAGCAACACAGCGAGGGCCTGCCAGAAAAATGTTCACTGACTCTGGACGCCTAACCACTACCCCCCCTCCTCTCCTCCCCTATCCCCTTGGTGTCCCCCTGCCTAACCCTACACAGCCCCCTCTCTCAGTCCAGCACCACACACAGATGCACACTGATACACACAAACTCCCAGTCTCCCAGACTTTCTGGCCCTGATCTCAGCTTACTGTTCTCTCTCTTTCCTCCCATCTGCTTGGCACACAAACACACACACACACATAACACACACACACACACATAACACACACACACACACACACACACACACACACACACACACACACACACACACACACACACACACACACACACACACACACACACACACACACACACACACACACACACACATAAAACACACACACACACACACACATACACACACACATAAAACACACACACACACACACACACACACACACAGACACACACACAAACTCTAGCTGGTTTAATGCTGTTGTGTTGAGTCCCCGGTGCAGACACGGGGGGAACCTCCGTGGGATCATTGCAGAGCATTGTCGGGGTGGTTGTCTGAACATTGTTTGAAGATTGGGGAGGTGTCTGCTCTAATCTGGGCATGCTGAACACAGCCATATGGCCACTTCCCTTTTCTCACCTACACACAGAGGCAACACACAGGCACGCACACAACGCACACACAAACAAACACACCGTATAGAGGGAAAGGAAGAAAATAAACGACATTGTTCCACTGTTAGGGGAGAATAAAAGTTGTCATATCGCTCGGGAAGTGGTAGAAAATGCATTACATAACAGTGCACACACACCATCCATCACACACACCATCCATCACACAAACCATCCATCACACAAACCATCCATCACATACACCATCCATCACACACACCATCCATCACACACACCATCCATCACACACACACCATCCATCACACACACCATCCATCACATACACCATCCATCACATACACACCATCCATCACACACACCATCCATCACATACACACCATCCATCACACACCATCCATCACATACACCATCCATCACATACACCATCCATCACATACACACCATCCATCACACACACCATCCATCACACACACCATCCATCACATACACCATCCATCACATACACCATCCATCACACACACCATCCATCACATACACACCATCCATCACACACACCATCCATCACACACACCATCCATCACATACACACCATCCATCCATCACACCATCCATCACACACACACCATCCATCACATACACACCATCCATCACATACACCATCCATCACACACACCATCCATCACATACACCATCCATCACATACACCATCCATCACATACACACCATAATCACATACACACCATAATCACATACACACCATCCATCACATACACCATCCATCACACACACCATCCATCACACACACCATCCATCACACACACCATCCATCACACACACCATCCATCACATACACACCATCAATCACATACACACCATAATCACATACACACCATCCATCACATACACCATCCATCACACACACCATCCAACACACACCATCCATCACATACACCATCCATCACACACACCATCCATCACACACACCATCCATCACATACACACCATCCATCACATACACACCATCCATCACATACACACCATCCATCACATACACACCATCCATCACATACACACCATCCATCACACACACACCATCCATCACACACACACCATCCATCTCAAACACCATCCATCACATACACACCATCCATCACATACACCATCCATCACACACACCATCCATCACACACACCATCCATCACACACACCATCCATCACACACACCATCCATCACATACACACCATCCATCACACACACCATCCATCACATACACCATCCATCACATACACACCATCCATCACATACACACCATCCATCACACACACCATCCATCACACACACCATCCATCACATACACCATCCATCACATACACCATCCATCACATACACACCATCCATCACACACACCATCCATCACATACACACCATCCATCACACACACCATCCATCACATACACACCATCCATCCATCACACCATCCATCACACACACACCATCCATCACATACACACCATCCATCACATACACCATCCATCACACACACCATCCATCACATACACCATCCATCACATACACCATCCATCACATACACACCATAATCACATACACACCATAATCACATACACACCATCCATCACATACACACCATCCATCACACACACACCATCCATCTCAAACACCATCCATCACATACACACCATCCATCACATACACCATCCATCACACACACCATCCATCACACACACCATCCATCACACACACCATCCATCACACACACCATCCATCACATACACACCATCAATCACATACACACCATAATCACATACACACCATCCATCACATACACCATCCATCACACACACCATCCAACACACACCATCCATCACATACACCATCCATCACACACACCATCCATCACACACACCATCCATCACATACACACCATCCATCACATACACACCATCCATCACATACACACCATCCATCACATACACACCATCCATCACACACACACCATCCATCACACACACACCATCCATCTCAAACACCATCCATCACATACACACCATCCATCACATACACCATCCATCACACACACCATCCATCACACACACCATCCATCACACACACCATCCATCACACACACCATCCATCACATACACACCATAATCACATACACACCATCCATCACATACACACCATCCATCACACACACACACCATCCATCTCAAACACCATCCATCACATACACACCATCCATCACATACACCATCCATCACACACACCATCCATCACATACACACCATCCATCACACACACCATCCATCATACACACCATCCATCACACACACCATCCATCACATACACACCATCCATCACATACACCATCCATCACATACACACCATCCATCACATACACACCATAATCACATACACACCATCCATCACATACACACCATCCATCACACACACCATCCATCACACACACCATCCATCACACACACCATCCATCACATACACACCATCCATCACATACACACCATCCATCACATACACACCATCCATCACATACACACCATCCATCACATACACACCATAATCACATACACACCATCCATCACATACACACCATCCATCACACACACCATCCATCACATACACACCATCCATCACACACACCATCCATCACACACACCATCCATCACATACACACCATCCATCACATACACACCATCCATCACACACACACCATCCATCACACACACACCATCCATCTCAAACACCATCCATCACATACACACCATCCATCACATACACCATCCATCACACACACCATCCATCACACACACCATCCATCACACACACCATCCATCACACACACCATCCATCACATACACACCATAATCACATACACACCATTCATCACATACACACCATCCATCACACACACACCATCCATCTCAAACACCATCCATCACATACACACCATCCATCACATACACCATCCATCACACACACCATCCATCACATACACACCATCCATCACACACACCATCCATCATACACACCATCCATCACACACACCATCCATCACATACACACCATCCATCACATACACCATCCATCACATACACACCATCCATCACATACACACCATAATCACATACACACCATCCATCACACACACCATCCATCACACACACCATCCATCACACACACCATCCATCACACACACCATCCATCACATACACACCATCAATCACATACACACCATCCATCACATACACACCATCCATCACATACACACCATCCATCACATACACCATCCATCACACACACCATCCATCACATACACACCATCCATCATACACACCATCCATCACATACACACCATCCATCACATACACACCATCCATCACATACACCATCCATCACACACACCATCCATCACATACACACCATCCATCACATACACACCATCCATCACATACACACCATCCATCACATACACACCATCCATCTCAAACACCATCCATCACATACACACCATCCATCTCAAACACCATCCATCACATACACACCATCCATCACACACACCATCCATCACATACACACCATCCATCACACACACCATCCATCATACACACCATCCATCACACACACCATCCATCACACACACCATCCATCACACACACCATCCATCACACACACCATCCATCACACACACCATCCATCACACACACCATCCATCACATACACCATCCATCACATACACACCATCCATCACATACACACCATCCATCACATACACACCATCCATCACATACTCACCATCCATCACATACACCATCCATCACATACACCATCCATCGCATACACACCATCCATCAAATACACCATCCAGCATACACACACACACACACACACACACACACACACCATCCATCACACACACCATCCAGCATACACACACACACACACACACACACACCGTCCAGCACACACACACCATCCAGCACACACACACCATCCATCACATACACACCATCCATCACATACACGCCATCCATAACATACAAATCATCCATCACATACTCACCATCCATCACATACACACCATTCATCACACATACATCATCCAGCATACACACACACCATACATCACACACACACCATCCATCACATACACACCATCCATCACATACACGCCATCCATAACATACACATCATCCATCACATACTCACCATCCATCACATACACACCATACATCACACACACACCATCCAGCACACACACACACACACACCATCCAGCACACACACACACACACACACACACACACACACACACACACACACACACACACACACACACACACACACACACACACACACACACCATCCAGCACACACACCATCCAGCACACACACCATCCAGCACACACACACCATTCAGCACACACACCATTCAGCACACACACCATTCAGCACACACACACCATCCTGCACACACACACACACACACACCAGCATGCACACACACACACACACACACACACACACACACACACACACACACACACACACACACACACACACACACACACACACACCATACAACACACACACACACACACACACACACACACCATACAACACACACACACACACACACACACACCATACAACACACACACACACACACCATCTAGCACCCACACCATCTAGCACACACACACCAGCACACACACACACCAGCCCACACACACCAGCACACACACCATCCAGCACACACACATCAGCACACACACCATCTAGCACACGCACACACCATCCAGCACACACCATCTAGCACACACACCATCCAGCACACACCTACACCATCCAGTGCACACACACCATCCAGCACACACACACACCATCCAGCACACACACATCAGCACACACACACATCAGCACACACACCATCCAGCACACACCTACACCATCCAGCGCACACACATAATCCAGCACACACACACACCATCCAGCACACACGCACACCATCCAGCACACACACACACCATCCAGCACACACACACACCATCCCACACACACACACACACACACACACACCATCCAGCACACCACACAACATCCCGCACACACACCCACCATCCAGCACACACACACACACACACACACACACACACACACACACACACACACACACACACACACACACCATCCAGCACACACACACAGCAAATAGAGTAGCTCCCTGTGAATGTGATCAGGATGTCCCCAGCCTATTTCATGTCTATACAGGTCAAGGAGGTCCTCTTATCGTCATCTCCTTCACAGTCTCTTCCTCTCCTCTTGTCTCTTGTCTGGACTAATCACTAAATGACTCAATCTCCTCATACTCCTCTTTCTCCCTCTTATCCTCTTTCCCTGCTCCCTCTTTCTACAATGTAAGTTCAGCATGATAGGGAGTGATGATAGCAGACAGACTGACAGACAGGCAGACAAGCTAGAGAGCAGGCCAGGGCCAGACAAGGTAGAGAGCAGGCCAGGGCCAGACAAGGTAGAGAGCAGGCCAGGGCAGACAAGGTAGAGAGCAGGCCAGAGGCAGACAAGGTAGAGAGAGCAGGCCAGAGGCAGACAAGGTAGAGAGAGCAGGCCAGAGGCAGACAAGGTAGAGAAAGCAGGCCAGAGGCAGACAAGGTAGAGAGCAGGCCAGGGCCAGACTGGTGCTGTGTGTTACAGTATAATGTGTTAAATCAGGACCAGATCAGAGGAAGGCTCAGACCTGCTGTACTGTACTCCTCCCTAGGCTCTGACATATAGCCCAAGACTAACTCAACCCAGACACACTATACTGTACCGTGTAGAGTGCATAATGGCTGTGAGTGAGTGAGTGAGCGTGTGTGTGTGTGTGTGTGTGTGTGTGTGTGTGTGTGTGTGTGTGTGTGTGTGTGTGTGTGTGTGTGTGTGTGTGTGTGTGTGTGTGTGTGTGTGTGTGTGTGTGTGTGTTTGTGTGAAGATTACAGTTAAGATTACAGCGTGACCATCCATAATCATTCTCCTGCCAGTGGAAGAGGTGTTCAAAGCCTTGCACTCATGTTGAGGAGAGCATTGAGCCCGGCTGCAATGATTTATCACATCCATCTCTTCCCTCTATACCTCTTTTCTCTTATTCTATTCTTTCTCCTTCCTCCTTTTCTCTCCCTCTTCCTCTTTGACCTGTGTGATCTAGTTGATTCTCTCCCTCTTCCTCTCTGACCTGTGTGATCTAGTTGATTCTCTCCCTCTTCCTCTTTGACCTGTGTGATCTAGTTGATTCTCTCCCTCTTCCTCTTTGACCTGTGTGATCTAGTTGATTCTCTCCCTCTTCCTCTTTGACCTGTGTGATCTAGTTGATTCTCTCTCTCTTCAGATTCCCCCATTTTCCCTTCCATCACTCCCCTCTCCCTCCTCCCCCATTTCCCCCAAAAATATTTTAGAGATCAGCAACTAGCTCTCACAGTCTCACGTCAGAATTAGACATTCATCCATGTTCATCAAATGTTGAAGTTGTTCCAAATGTCAAATTTCAAAGTGTTTTTAAGGTTAAGTTTAGGCATTAACTCTGAGTGGTTCAGGTAAGGGTTAAGGTTTGGGATAGGATTAAAACAAAAATATCAAAAACAACTGTCTAGCGCTGGATTCATACATGCAACCTTTAGCTCCAGAGACAGATGCTTTCCCCCATCCCCGTCCACAACGCCCTAGCAAAACTGAAACCTACTGGAAGGTAACAGCGCTCACTGTTGCCCCTAGTGACCGGTTTCAACATCTCCCGACATCCTCAGACATGGATGGTGAATACTGACTTGTATCACGGATGACCTGGCTGGAGACAGAGGCTGAAGATGAGACAGGGGCAGGGGCAGAGGCAGAGGCAACTTGTCACAGTTTGAGTTAGAATGAGAAAGGGTGGAGTAGAGTCAGGTTTAGTTAAGGGTTAAGGGTGTGTGTATGTGTGTTTGTGCATGTGTGTTTGTGCGTGCACCAACCTGCTGTGGCTAATTGTCAGAGACTGTGTAGAGGTAGGAGACAGCTAGCTGAATAGCATACCCAAACATGTACACACACACACACAAACACGTACGCACACACGCACAGGGTTATCAATTTCCTATAAACTGTGTCAGAGATGGGGGGATTATGCCTAATTGATTGAAATGAAGGATGACACTACAAACAAATAGATTGAAAGGGAGAAAGAGAGGAGAGAGAAAGAGATATACACTGAGTCTGCAAAACATTAGGAACACCTGCTCTTTCCATGACAGCTGAATCCAGGTGAAAGCTATGATCCCTTATTGATGTCACCTGTTAAATCCACTTCAATATGAAGGGGAGGAGACAGGTTAAAGAAGGATTTTCAAGCCTTGAGACAATTGAGACATGGATTGTGTATGTGTGCCATTCAGAGGGTGAATGGGCAAGACAAAATATTTAAGTGCCTTTGGACGGAGTATGTTAGTAGGTGTCAGGCACACCGGTTTGTGTCAAATCTGCAATGTTGTTGGGTTTTTAACGCTCAACAGTTTCCTGTGTGAATCAAGAATGGTTCACCACCCAAAGGACATCCAGCCAACTTGACACAACTGTGGGAAGCATTGGTGTCAACATGGGCCAGCATCCCCGTGGAAAACTTTCAACGCCTTGTAGAGTCCATGCCTCAACGAAATGAGGCTGTTCTGAGGGCAAAAGGGGTTGCAACTCAATATTAGGAAGGTGTTCCACATGTTTTGTACACTCAGTGTACAGGAGTCATTATTAGGCTGTGTGTCTTTCTGAGATGGTGGTCATTGACGTCATCTGAAAGAACAGGAAGTGGACAGGTCAAGGGTCAGGTAGCTTAGCAACCTCCTAATGAATATTTATCTCTGAAAGTTAGACTCATGCATGTGTCTGCCAGACATCAGGATACCAGATGGACACCAGATGGACTAGTTCAGCTGTCCAATGCAGATATATGTATCCATATTTCTATAATAGCCATATTAATTACACTTTTTTCAAATCTGATACTGGTGTACCAGAGACCAGCCTTAAACATTTAAATATGTACTGATGGTAAAGTATTCATAGCCCCTGAATAGCCGGTCTCAGCCTATTGAAGACAACGAGAAAAGACAGAGTGGATGGAGAAAAGAGAAAATGGATGAATGAGTCTTTTCATGATCAGCTGAAGAGGATTTCTCATTTTCAGTAATTAACCTTGAAGAGCAGAGCACATTAGCATTGCTCTAATTTTACCCATGACCTCACGACCCTCACTTTGAGACCTGATCTGAGGAGAGAGAGAGAGAGAGATGGAGAGGGGCAAAATGTACAGTCGTGGCCAAAAGTTTTGAGAATGACACAAATATTAATTTTCACAAGGTCTGCTGCCTCAGTTTGTATGATGGCAATTTGCATATACTCCAGAATGTTATGAAGAGTGATCAGATGAATTGCAATTAATTGCCAAGTCCCTCTTTGCCATGCAAATTAACTGAATAAAAAAAAAACATTTCCACTGCATTTCAGCCCTGCCACAAAAGGACCAGCTGACATTATGTCAGTGATTCTCTGGTTAACACAGGTGTGAGTATTGACAAGGACAAGGCTGTAGATCACTCTGTCATGCTGATTGAGTTCAAATAACAGACTGGAAGCTTCAAAAGGAGGGTGGTGCTTGGAATCATTGTTCTTCCTCTGTCAATCATGGTTACCTGCAAGGAAACACGTGCTGTCATCATTGCTTTGCACAAAAAGGGCTTCACAGGCAAGGATATTGCTGCCAGTAAGATTGCGCCTAAATCAACCATTTATCGGATCATCAACAACTTCAAGGAGAGCGGTTTAATTGTTGTGAAGAAGGCTTCAGGGCGCCCAAGAAAGTCCAGCAAGCGCCAGGACCGTCTTCTATAGTTGATTCAGCTGCGGGATCGAGGAACCACCAGTACAGAGCTTGCTCAGGAATGGCAGCAGGCAGGTGTGAGTGCATCTACACGCACAGTGAGGCGAAGACTTTTGGAGGATGGCCTGGTGTCAAGAAGGGCAGCAAAGAAGCGACTTCTCTCCAGGAAAAACATCAGGGACAGACTGATATTCTGCAAAAGGTACAGGGATTGGACTGCTGAGGACTGGGTTAAAGTCATTTTCTCTGATGAATCCCCTTTCCAATTGTTTGGGGCATCCGGAAAGAAGCTTGTCCGGAGAAGACAAGGTGAGCGCTACCATCAGTCCTGTGTCATGCCAACAGTAAAGCATCCTGAGACCTATCATGTGTGAGGTTGCTTCTCAGCAAAGGGAGTGGGCTCACTCACAATTTTGCCAAAGAACACAGCCATGAATAAAGAATGGTACCAACACATCCTCCGAGAGCAACTTCTCCCAACCATCCAGGGACAGTTTGGTGACGAACAATGCCTTTTCCAGCATGATGGAGCACCTTGCCTGATATAACTAAGTGGCTCGGGGAACAAAACATAGATATTTTGGGTCCATGGCCAGGAAACTCTCCAGACCTTACTGACAAACTCCAAGCATTGATTATGCAAGAATGGGCTGCCATCAGTCAGGATGTGCAGAGGTCTTTGCATCAACTTCATATAATTGTCAATAAAAGCCTTTGACACTTATGAAATGCTTGTAATTATACTTCAGTATTCCATAGTAACATCTAACAAAAATATCTGAAGACACTGAAGCAGCAAACTTTGTGGAAATTAATATTTGTGTCATTCTCAAAACTTTTTTCCACGACTGTACTGTGTTTGTAGATGCCTGTTTGACTCTCTGTGTGTGTGTGTGTGTGTGTGTGTGTGTGTGTGTGTGTGTGTGTGTGTGTGTGTGTGTGTGTGTGTGTGTGTGTGTGTGTGTGTGTGTGTGTGTGTGTGTGTGTGTGTGTGTGTGTGTGTGTGGTTGAAGGGTGTAGTTACTAGTTAGATGGGGATCAGGTTATCCTCTCTTACAGAACAGTCTGGTGGTGTAGAACCAGAATGAGCCAGCCAGTCAGGGTATAGAGGATACCATTCTATATTGACTGCAAGTCAACCATAGCCAAAATATGAAGACTTTCTAAACTGCTGGAAAAATCACAATGACAATTCTGGCTCACACCAATGTTCCTCTTAGAGCACATAATGCTTCTGTTGTTTGTGTATACTTCTGGCCACAGCTCTAAAAGTGGTTTCAAGCTACTGAGAAAAAAGCCAATAGGCCTGCACTGTTTCTACTCAGTGTACTAGTACTGCTCATTCTATGCTGGTTCTGTGAATTGATCATGTTACTCATCATGTAATCACCGTGGTACTGGCTGTTCTGAACCCTATGGAACGTTGAGGGAATCCTATCTACAGGGTATCATTATCCATCCTATCCAGTGGAGCATTCTGTGTCTGTGTCTATGTGTTTTCATACACACTGTAGGCTCAGACTGATCACTAGAAATAGATGCCTATTTGGGATGTTTGAAAAGGTCCCAGAACGTTGATGTATCCTTCCTCTGCTCTCACCCAGAACATAACGGCTGGTGATGCTTGGTGCTGGAGCACACTGTTTAGACCACTTCACCATGCTCTAGCAAACCATAGTCCATACCTAAACGTAACCCTTTGAGATGGTTCTGTTTGAACCCTGTAACCATGCAGAATGAACCCTGTTACTCTGTCAGACTGAATGGATGGCTGTGTGTAAGAGCCCAGTTCTCAGTGATGTGGTGTTAAACTAGGAAGAAAAGACCAGTTGACTACCTGCTCTCTACTAACTCATACATACTGGGACCTTGGGAGCACACCTCTACACTAGCTAAACAACCTACTGTGTGTGTGTGTGTGTGTGTGTGTGTGTGTGTGTGTGTGTGTGTGTGTGTGTGTGTGTGTGTGTGTGTGTGTGTGTGTGTGTGTGTGTGTGTGTGTGTGTGTGTGTGTGTGTGTGTGTGTGTGTGTGTGTCCTTTCTATGTATACTTTATATACAGTGGGGAGAACAAGTATTTGATACACTGCAAGTATTTGATACACAAAAATCCAGAAAATCACATTGTATGATTTTTAAGTAATTAATTAGCATTTTATTGCATGACATAAGTATTTGATACATCAGAAAAGCAGAACTTAATATTTGGTACAGAAACCTTTGTTTGCAATTACAGAGATCATACGTTTCCTGTAGTTCTTGACCAGGTTTGCACACACTGCAGCAGGGATTTTGGCCCACTCCTCCATACAGACCTTCTCCAGATCCTTCAGGTTTTGGGGCTGTCGCTGGGCAATACAGACTTTCAGCTCCCTCCAAAGATTTTCTATTGGGTTCAGGTCTGGAGACTGGCTAGGCCACTCCAGGACCTTGAGATGCTTCTTACGGAGCCACTCCTTAGTTGCCCTGGCTGTGTGTTTCGGGTCGTTGTCATGCTGGAAGACCCAGCCACGACCCATCTTCAATGCTCTTACTGAGGGAAGGAGGTTGTTGGCCAAGATCTCGCGATACATGGCCCCATCCATCCTCTCCTCAATACGGTGCAGTCGTCCTGTCCCCTTTGCAGAAAAGCATCCCCAAAGAATGAAGTTTCCACCTCCATGCTTCACGGTTGGGATGGTGTTCTTGGGGTTGTACTCATCTTTCTTCTTCCTCCAAACACGGCGAGTGGAGTTTAGATCAAAAAGCTCTATTTTTGTCTCATCAGACCACATGACCTTCTCCCATTCCTCCTCTGGATCATCCAGATGGTCATTGGCAAACTTCAGACGGGCCTGGACATGCGCTGGCTTGAGCAGGGGGACCTTGCGTGCGCTGCAGGATTTTAATCCATGACGGCGTAGTGTGTTACTAATGGTCTTCTTTGAGACTGTTGTCCCAGCTCTCTTCAGGTCATTGACCAGGTCCTGCCGTGTAGTTCTGGGCTGAACCCTCACCTTGCTCATGATCATTGATGCCCCACGAGGTGAGATCTTGCATGGAGCCCCAGACCGAGGGTGATTGACCGTCATCTTGAACTTCTTCCATGTTCTAATAATTGCGCCAACAGTTGTTGCCTTCTCACCAAGCTGCTTGCCTATTGTCCTGTAGCCAATCCCAGCCTTGTGCAGGTCTACAATTTGATCCCTGATGTCCTTTCACAGCTCTCTGGTCTTGGCCATTGTGGAGAGGTTGGAGTCTGTTTGATTGAGTGTGTGGACAGGTGTCTTTTAAACAGGTAACGAGTTCAAACAGGTGCAGTTAATACAGGTAATGTGGAGAACAGGAGGGCTTCTTAAAAAAAACTAACAGGTCTGTGAGAGCTGGAATTCTTACTGGTTGGTAGGTGATCAAATACTTATGTCATGCAATAAAATGCAAATTAATTACTTAAAAATCATACAATGTGATTTTCTGGATTTTTGTTTTAGATTCCGTCTCTCACAGTTGAAGTGTACCTATAATAAAAATTACAGACCTCTACATGCTTTGTAAGTAGGAAAACCTGCAAAATCGGCAGTGTATCAAATACTTGTTCTCCCCACTGTATGTGTGTGTTGTTGATGATGTAATAAGGACTATCCCCAGTTTTTCCCCAAACCCCACTAGAGCTAAACAGAGCCTGCTGTCTGACCCTACCACACAGCTTTTGACCTTTGACCTCTATACCAGTTGACCACTCTAAAGAAGCCGTCTCTCAGGGGTGTTTTTTTTCACCTGACCAATCTTAACTATGCGTGTGATTGGTGATTAGCTGTAGGCTAACTAGGGTCAGGAGTTTTTCCTGGTCAGCTGACATGGTCTGACTCATGCCTGGAACGATACAGGGTAGACAGACACCCATTTAGATCTTTAAAAAGATACGTTAGTACCACCTCTGTCACCTCTCAGCTTTCTCCTCCATCCATCCACACCCTCACAGCCCAACCAGCATTACTACCATGCTACTGCTACCCCTAGAGCCTGCTGTCCACCTCTTTAGCCTGCTGTCATTGGGGTGTACTTTAAGTGATCCCTATGGTGTGTGGCTCTTTAGCATGAAGTGGACTGTGTGTGTAAGTCATGTGTAAGTATGTCAGTGTATTGTGTGTGTGTGTGTGTGTGTGGTATAACAGAGCAGGGCAGGCTTTAGCCAAGCCCAGGGGTAAATATTTGAGTTGTGAATACTGCAGGCATGGGGAGGGGAGGAGTGGAGAGGGCCTGTCTGATGCTCTGATTTCATGAGAAGTCGAGGATGATGTCAACTTTACCACCCGCCAGAGAGAGACTGGACAGAGGAAGGGGAGAGGGGAGGGAGTGTGTAGGGGCTTAAAGCAAATCCTAGCTGTGCTGAGAGTTGGGTTGGTCCTGTATCTGTGTATGCGTGTGTATTCTTGGCTGTAAGTGTGTGTGTTAATAACAAGAACATCTGAGAGCCCCTCTCACTTCCAATACAGAACTGGGTGCTGTGACAACCACAGTCTACATCGGTCACGCCATCCCCGAGGGTGTGTGTGTGTGTGTGTGTGTGTGTGTTCATGCGTGTGTGACAAGGGTGTAATAACAGCAGGTCTCCCCCAGTCCACCGTGCATGGTACTTCCCCTCTGACACTCTGTTTGACACTACACCCAGCGGTGTCCCCATACACACATATTAGACACAGGTGTTGGTACTTTGTTTCTGATGACAGCAATCCGTCATTGAAAGTCACATTCTATGCTATAGTTCTAGTGGTTTAGACTTTGGTTAGACCCAGTTGGTTCACATTTGCAAATATGCATTTTCCCCTCTGGATTATTGGATTAAAAAATGTATTCAAATGAAGCATTGTTTGGACTAGCTTTGTCTGGAGAATTCTCTATTTTTCACTCTGTCTGTCTGTCTGTCTGTCTGTCTGTCTGTCTGTCTGTCTGTCTGTCTGTCTGTCTGTCTGTCTGTCTGTCTGTCTGTCTGTCTGTCTGTCTGTCTGTCTGTCTGTCTGTTCTCCACAAGCGATTGGCAGGCGAGAGTGTAAATAGAGCCTCCAACAACGCTGCCAAAACTCCATCTCTCTCTCTCCATATCTCTTTTCCTCTTCCCTCCTATTTCTCTTTCTCGTGCCATCTCTCCATCTCCCTCCCTCCCTTCTTTGTGGGGTAGTCTTCCCAGCCCTCCGTCTCCCCCTGTCTCCCGGTGCCCACACCACAGTTTTATTCTCCTCTCCAGAGAACTCAGATTTATTGTGCCAATATTTATTTGTACATTTATTTTTGTCATAATGCACTTATAACAGCAGCAGAGATTTTTTTGTGTTGCGTATCGCAAGGTAGTCAGAAGGGATGGACAGTACAGCGGGGTGGGGGGGCGGGGTGTGCTGAAAAGTTCAGATATTTTATCTTGCTCTCCTAGCAGACAAGGGAAGTGTCTAGTAAAAGGTAGGTGTAGAGGGCGAGAGATGGGGGAGATTGAGAGAGAGGGGGGAAACAAGGATGTGTGTGTGTGTTGGGGGGAGAGAGAGAGAGAGGAACCTTTCCTCTTCTCTCTGGGCTTCCCTCTCTTCTCTCTCTCCGTGGCAGGCAGGCAGGCAGCGAGTGGAGTGAAGTGGAGCGAGACAGGCAGGAAGCAGGGAGGGAGGCTGTGCCAAGCTGGAGCTGAAATCCTGCCAAGAGTCTACTTGTTTGCTCGTCTGGCTGGAGCCAGAGGCTGACCTTATTAGCTGTGAGGGCAGCCGTCTTATTAAAACACATCTGGCGCTCAGGGAGCCCAAATAGTCCTCATATTGTCTTCCTGCTCACTCCTGACCTTGCGTTACCTAGCAGGAATGCTGAGGGCTTCATGCATCTGTTGAGAGTTTCTGCAGGATTTTTCTCTCTGCCTCCGCTCCCTACATCCCTCCCTCAGTCGCTGTCTTCACTGGCGCCTGCACGGTAGCTCTGTGGGACCTGCCCTCCCCCCCTTTCCTTTTACCTCCCCTCCTCCTCCCTCCCTTCCTCCACTGCACATGGTGAGGTTTTTCTTACAGCCAGGTTGGCGTGTTGATACAATTATTCCTGTGTGTATTTGTTTTATTAGTGGCTGTAACCTGGGTCTGTTTAAATAGCATTTTGATGGTTATTTTTAAGTGTGAATAGTGCCGCTTCCCGCTGCTGCTGCCGACGGTTTATTGTGTGTTGGGGGTTTATGTGGAGCTCAACAGTACTGACAATGACCAACCAACAGTACTGACAATAACCAACTAACAGTACTGACAATAACCAACCTACAGTTCTGACAATAACCAACCAACAGTACTGACAATAACCAACCAACATCACTGACAATAACCAACCAGCAGCACTGACAATAACCAACCAACAGTACTGACAATAACCAACCGGCAGTACTGACAATACCCAAACAGTCAATTTAAAAAAAGTAAACTGACTAACCACCACATCACTGACAATAACCAACCCACAGTACTGACAATAACCAACCAACAGTACTGACAATAACCAACCGGCAGTACTGACAATAACCAAACAGCAGTACTGGCAATAACCAACCAACAGCACTGACAATAACCAACCAACAGTACTGACAATAACCAACCAACATCACTGACAATAACCAACCCACAGTACTGACAATAACCAACCAACATCACTAACAATAACCAAACAGCAGTACTGACAATAACCAACCAACATCACTGACAATAACCAACCCACAGTACTGACAATAACCAACCAACATCACTGACAATAACCAAACAGCAGTACTGGCAATAACCAACCAACAGCACTGACATTAACCAACCAACAGTACTGACAATAACCAACCAACATCACTGACAATAACCAACCAACAGTACTGACAATAACCAACCAAAAGTACTGACAATAACCAACCAACAGTGCTGACAATAACCAACCAACAGTGCTGACAATAACCAACCAACAGTACTGACAATAACCAACCAACAGTACTGACAATAACCAACCAACAGTGCTGACAATAACCAACCAACAGTGCTGACAATAACCAACCAACAGTTCTGGCAATAACCAACCAGCAGTACTGACAATAACCAACCAACAGTACTGACAATAACCAACCCACAGTACTGACAATAACCAACCAACAGTACTGGCAATAACCAACCCACAGTACTGACAATAACCAACCAACTAACCAACCAACCAATCAACAGTACTGACAATAACCAACCAACAGTACTGACAATAACCAACCAACAGTACTGGAAATAACCAACCCACACTACTGACAATAACCAACCAACCAACCAACCAATCAACAGTACTGACAATAACCAACCAACCAACAGTACTGACAATAACCAACCAACCAACAGTACTGACAATAACTAACCAACCAACCAACAGTACTTGACAATAACCAACAAACCAACAGTACTGACAATAACCAACCAACCAACAGTACTGACAATAACCAACCAACCAACCAACAGTACTGACAATAACCAACCAACCAACAGTACTGACAATAACCAACCAACAGTACTGACAATAACCAACCAACAGTACTGACAATAACCAACCAACCAACAGTACTGACAATAACCAACCAACAGTACTGACAATAACCAACCAACCAACAGTACTGACAATAACCAACCAACCAACAGTACTGACAATAACCAACCAACCAACAGTACTGACAATAACCAACCAACCAACCAACAGTATTGACAATAACCAACCAACCAACCAACAGTATTGACAATAACCAACCAACCAACAGTACTGACAATAACCAACCAACAGTACTGACAATAACCAACCAGCAGTACTGACAATAACCAACCAGCAGTACTGACAATAACCAACCAGCAGTACTGCCAATAACCAACAAACAGTACTGACAATAACCAACCAACAGTACTGACAATAACCAACCAACAGTACTGACAATAACCAACAAACAGTACTGACAATAACCAACCAACAGTGCCGACAGTAACCAACCAACAGTGCTGACAATAACCAACCACCAGTACTGACAATAACCAACAAACAGTACTGACAATAACCAACCAACAGTGCTGACAATAACCAACCAACAGTACTGACAATAACCAACCAACAGTGCTGACAGTAACCAACCAACAGCGCTGACAGTAACCAACCAACAGTGCTGACAATAATCAACCAAAAGTGCTGACAATAACCAACCAACAGTACTGACAATAACCAACCAACAGTACTGGCAATAACCAACCAACAGTACTGACAATAACCAACCAACAGTACTGACAATAACCAACCAACAGTACTGACAATAACCAACCAACAATACTGACAATAACCAACCAACAGTACTGACAATAACCAACCAACAGTACTGGTAATAACCAACCAACATACTGGGGGCTGGGAGGGGAGAGA
>NC_052336.1:11929847-12029413 GCF_016432855.1 Salvelinus namaycush | reverse complement strand
AATTTGTCAAAACAATATCAAGGTCTTCAGCAAAAGTGCTTACGTTACGAGATTCGAGTGAAATGTTGTCAATGTGGAACAACACACACATCCCAACCACCACAACGACAACAGTTCCTCAACGTCAACTACTCCTACACCCACTACTAACAACCTCAAAATCAACAGCTCCACTACAACAAAAACAACAACTCATACCCCCAGCCTAGTACAACTCCACCACTACTCCTTCATCAACCTCAACAGGAGTAACACCACCCAAGCACAACCCCCCACAGCCTACATACAACACTAACTAACCCCCCCACAGCCTACACTAACAACCCCCCACAGCCTACACTAATAACCCCCCCCCATAGCCTACACTAACAACCCCCCACAGCCTACACTAACAACCCCCCACAGCCTACACTAACAACCCCCCACAGTCTACACTAATAACCCCCCACAGCCTACACTAACAACCCCCCCACAGTCTACACTAACAACCCCCCCACAGCCTACACTAACAACCCCAGCTACACTAACCCCCACAGCCTACACTAACAACCCCCCCACAGCCTACACTAACAACCCCCCCACAGTCACTACACTAACAACCCCCCACAGTCTACACTAACAACCCCCCACAGCTACACTAATAACCCCCCACAGCCTACACTAATAACCCCCCACAGCCTACACTAACAACCCCCCCTCACATCCTACACTAACAACCCCCCACAGTCTACACTAACAACCCCCCCACAGCCTACACTAACAACCCACCCACAGTCTACACTAATAACCCCCCCACAGCCTACACTAATACCCCCCCCCCCCCACACAGCCTACACTAATAACCCCCCCCCCCCCCACACAGCCTACACTAATACCCCCCCCCCCACACAGCCTACACTAATAACCCCCCCCCCCACACAGCCTACACTAATAACCCCCCCCCCCCCACACAGCCTACACTAATAACCCCCCCCCCACACAGCCTACACTAATAACCCCCCCGCCCACAGCCTACACTAATAACCCCCCCTCCCACAGCCTACACTAATAACCCCCCCTCCCACAGCCTACACTAATAACCCCCCCCACAGCCTACACTTAATAACTCCCCCTCACAGCCTACACTAATAACCCCCCCCCCCCCCCCCCACACACAGCCTACACTAATAACCCCCCCCCCCCACACAGCCTACACTAATAACCCGCCCACAGCCTACACTAATAACCCCCCCTCCCACAGCCTACACTAATAACCTCCCTCACAGCCTACACTAATAACTCCCCCCCCACACACAGCCTACACTAATAACCCCCCCCCCCCCACACCCTACACTAATAACCCCCCCCACAGCCTACACTAATAACCCGCCCACAGCCTACACTAATAACTTCCCCCCCCCCCACAGCCTACACTAACAACCCCCCCCCAGCCTACACTAACAACCCCCCCCCCCACATCCTACACTAACAACCCCCCCCACATCCTACACTAACAACCCCCCCCAGCCTACACTAACAACCCCCCCCCACATCCTACACTAACAACCCCCCCCAGCCTACACTAACAACCCCCCCACCACAGCCTACAGCCTACACTAACAACCCCCCCCACATCCTACACTAACAACCTCCCCCACAACCTACACTAACAACCCCCCCACACTAACAACCCCCCTACATCCTACACTAACACCCCCCCCCCACACACTAACAACCCCCCCCCCCCCAGCCTACACTAACAACCCCCCCCAGCCTACACTAACAACCCCCCCACCACAGCCTACAGCCTACACTAACAACCCCCCCCATAGCCTACACTAACAACCCCCCCACATCCTACACTAACAACCTCCCCCACAACCTACACTAACAACCCCCCCACACTAACAACCCCCCTACATCCTACACTAACACCCCCCCCCCCCCACACACTAACAACCCCCCCCCCCGGTCAGTTCCTGGCACCATCTCCCTTCCATTGAGTCTCACACAAAGCAGTGTGTTCCAAGCCTAGTATCTGGCCTCGCTCCCCCTGGTCCCCCGACCTGTCTCACACATCATTACCCCTGTGAAGAGAGGAGACAGCGCCAGGCAGGGGATGGAGGACGGGAGGGGTGGAGGGAGGAATGGACGAGGGGGTAGAGAGATGGAGGGATGAGTGGAGGGAGGGGTGGAGGGAGGAATGGAGGAGGGGGTAGAGAGATGGAGGGAGGAGGGGAGGGAGGGGATAGAGGGATAGATGAGGGATGGAAGGGTAGAGGGCCCGTCAGGGGTAATGTCTCCGGACACATGTCCAAAGTACAGCCTGTGTCCTGAGACATCTGTATGTGGCCTGACAGCGCTATGCCCACCAATGTCCCCCACCTCCACCCAAACACAAAGAGTCCTCTGTTCGGAGAGAGAAAGAGAGAGAGAGAGCAATCTATGCTAACCTACTGGGATAACTGCTTGAGAGGGAGAGAGAGAGAGAGAGGCAGAAGAGAGAGAGAGGCAGAAGAGAGAGAGAGGCAGAAGAGAGAGAGAGGCAGAAGAGAGAGAGAGAGAGAGGCAGAAGAGCGAGAGAGAGAGAGGCAGAAGAGCGAGAGAGAGAGAGGCAGAAGAGCGAGAGAGAGAGAGGCAGAAGAGCGAGAGAGAGAGAGGCAGAAGAGCAGGAGAGAGAGGCAGAAGAGCGAGAGAGAGAGAGAGGCAGAAGAGCGAGAGAGAGAGGCAGAAGAGAGAGAGAGAGAGAGAGAGGCAGAAGAGAGAGAGAGAGAGAGAGGCAGAAGAGAGAGAGAGAGAGAGAGAGAGGCAGAAGAGAGAGAGAGAGAGGCAGAAGAGCGAGCGAGAGAGAGGCAGAAGAGCGAGCGAGAGAGAGGCAGAAGAGCGAGCGAGAGAGAGGCAGAAGAGCGAGCGAGAGAGAGGCAGAAGAGCGAGCGAGAGAGAGGCAGAAGAGCGAGAGAGAGAGGCAGAAGAGCGAGAGAGAGAGAGGCAGAAGAGCGAGAGAGAGAGAGGCAGAAGAGCGAGAGAGAGAGAGGCAGAAGAGCGAGAGAGAGAGAGGCAGAAGAGCGAGAGAGAGAGAGAGGCAGAAGAGCGAGAGAGAGAGAGAGGCAGAAGAGCGAGAGAGAGAGAGAGGCAGAAGAGCGAGAGAGAGAGAGAGGCAGAAGAGAGAGGGAGAGAGAGGCAGAAGAGAGGGAGAGAGAGGCAGAAGAGTGAGAGAGAGAGAGAGAGAGACAGAAAGAGAAAGAGAAAGAGAGGCAGAAAGAGAGAGAGAGGCAGAAAGAGAGAGAGAGGCAGAAAGAGAGAGAGAGGCAGAAAGAGAGGTAGAAAGAGAGAGAGGCAGAAAGAGAGGTAGAAAGAGAGAGAGAGGCAGAAGAGAGAGGGAGGTAGAAAGAGAGAGAGAGCCAGAAGAGAGAGGGAGGTAGAAAGAGAGAGAGAGGCAGAAGAGAGAGGGAGGTAGAAAGAGAGAGAGAGGCAGAAGAGAGAGAGAGAAAGATGCAGAATAGAGAGAGAGAGGCAGAATAGAGAGAGAGAGAGGCAGAAGAGAGAGAGAGAGGCAGAAGAGAGAGGAGGGCAACCATCAGTGCTACTGGGATAACTTATTTCCTCTCACTACCTCACAGTTCATCTGTTGTCTCCAGGGAAGTGGGCGAGAGGGAAGTGGGCGAGAGGGAAGGTGTGTATACGCCCGTGCATGAACTCGTGTCTGTGACATGTTTCAGTCACCAGTTCCACTCAGATGTCCATACAGTACATATAGAAGCATAGACGTACCTTTAGTGCTTCTGTTCCCCTAATCATCACCCACAGCCTTAAGTTTCTGACCTAATCACTGCGTTTCCATCCAGGACATCAACCTTCTCCACATCCAATCTATTATTCAAAGCCATCATCCAGCCACAGTAATACATGGCCGTGTTCTACATCTCCTCCAACCAAGAGGGAATAATCCTCTTCTATTGACTAACTTCAATACATGCCCCACAGAAGCCAGCTAGCAGCTACAGGCTAATATGCTCCATTGTCATTGTGTGATCGGGAGGCTGTTGTGGATACAAGCTGTGGCTCATCCATATGAGCCATTTGCTCCCAGTACACAAGCCCAGCTGGTGTACAGATCCACTATAGGAAGGCTAATAAGACAACATTGTGACTCTGAAGCAGGGACAAATAAGGCCGGATTAACTCTAATGCTGGATGGCTCGGGAGGCAGCGAAGGCTGATCTAGGATCAGAATCGAACAATGGAAAATCCCCCTATGCTAATGAGACCGGAGTCTGGGTGAGACTGCTCTGGAGTCAGCTCATAAGAGGTCACCCATAAGTGAAGGGAGTGAGTTAGCTGTCATGTGACTTGACCAGGAAAAACTTTGGGCCCTAGCTGTACAGACTATAACTCTAGACCCTAGCTGTACAGACTATAACTCTAGACCCTAGCTGTACAGACTATAACTCTAGACCCTAGCTGTACAGACTATAACTCTAGACCCTAGCTGTACAGACTATAAATCTAGACCCTAGCTGTACAGACTATAACTCTAGACCCTAGCTGTACAGACTATAACTCTGACCCTAGCTGTACAGACTATACCTCTAGACCCTAGCTGTACAGACTATAACTCTAGACCCTAGCTGTACAGACTATAACTCTAGACCCTAGCTGTACAGACTATAACTCTAGACCCTAGCTGTACAGACTATAACTCTAGACCCTAGCTGTACAAACTATAACTCTAGACCCTAACCCTAGCTGTACAGACTATAACTCTAGACCCTAGCTGTACAGACTATAACTCTAGACCCTAGCTGTACAGACTATAACTCTAGACCCTAGCTGTACAGACTATAACTCTAGACCCTAGCTGTACAGACTATAACTCTAGACCCTAGCTGTACAGACTATAACTCTAGACCCTAGCTGTACAGACTTTAACTCTAGACCCTAGCTGTACAGACTATAACTCTAGACCCTAGCTGTACAGACTATAACTCTAGACCCTAGCTGTACAGACTATAACTCTAGACCCTAGCTGTACAGACTATAACTCTAGACCCTAGCTGTACAGACTATAACTCTAGACACTAGCTGTACAGACTATAACTCTAGGCCCTAGCTGTACAGACTATAACTCTAGACCCTAGCTGTACAGACTATAACTCTAGACCCTAGCTGTACAGACTATAACTCTAGACCCTAGCTGTACAGACTATAACTCTAGACCCTAGTTGTACAGACTATAACTCTAGACCCTAGCTGTACAGACTATAACTCTAGACCCTAGCTGTACAGACTATAACTCTTGCCATACCTTTCTATAGTATGGAAATAGAGCTCTCGGGTGGTGCTTATTTTACTATGTGATGAGTTAGACACGGAATAATGTGCAAATATATGCGTGCATAGGGAAAGCACTGTGGGTCTGATTGGCTACAAGGATGTGTTGATTGTCATCTTGCCACAACTTGTGGTTTTCTCCCAGTCCCATTTCCCTAGCTAAATATGCAAATGAGAGCAAACACATTCAAATGTGCCACTCAGCTCTCATCCAATTAGGCATAAGCGTCAGCCGTCAGCCATGGCAACAAACCGAAATGTTTTAATGACTTCCTGCCCCTGGTGCAGCAATTAAGTATTTGGATATGAGAGAACGGCAGGCACACACACACACACACAAGCGCGCGCACACACACACACACACACACACACACACACACACACACACACACACACACACACACACACACACACACACACACACACACACACACACACACACACACACACACTCAGCACATTTAAACTGAAGTAGAGTGAGTAGAGTGAAAACCAGTGGCTCATTACAAATCAATAGTAAAGGTTCTGGATCGTTGTCAATGGATCAAGTCTGTCCCCTGGAGATACTCCTCTGTGTTCGCTTGCTTTGGACTGCCTAGATCGTTAGAGAGAATTAGAGAAGAAACACTATTTACACACTCAATTAAACTACTGTGTGTCTGTGTGCACACAGGTGCTGATGGTGGAGAATCTGGGTAGAATGGGAAGGTGCTGATGGTGGAGAATCTGGGTAGACTGGGAAGGCGCTGATGGTGGAGAATCTGAGTAGACTGGGAAGGTGCTGATGGTGGAGAATCTGGGTAGACTGGGAAGGTGCTGATGGTGGAGAATCTGGGTAGACTGGGAAGGTGCTGATGGTGGAGAATCTGGGTAGACTGGGAAGGTGCTGATGGTGGAGAATCTGGGTAGACTGGGAAGGTGCTGATGGTGGAGAATCTGAGTAGACTGGGAAGGTGCTGATGGTGGAGAATCTGGGTAGACTGGGAAGGCGCTGATGGTGGAGAATCTGGGTAGACTGGGAAGGTGCTGATGGTGGAGAATCTGGGTAGACTGGGAAGGCGCTGATGGTGGAGAATCTGGGTAGACTGGGAAGGTGCTGATGGTGGAGAATCTGGGTAGACTGGGAAGGTGCTGATGGTGGAGAATCTGGGTAGACTGGGAAGGTGCTGATGGTGGAGAATCTGGGTAGACTGGGAAGGTGCTGATGGCTAATGTGTGTGTGTGAGAATGCGTCTGTGTGCTTTTCTCCCAAGTGTTATCCGAGCTGTGTCCTCCTTGAACAATTGAAAGATACAGAGCGGGGTCGTCATCAGAAGCACCCCCTCTAACCGTGCTTTGAGCTGGCAACAATACTGTAACAAACAATAAACATCCTTACAACATGTAGACAACATAGCAACCCAGGAGCCGGTTGCAACAGTAAAAAAGTTGGTCTTAAATTCTAGGTTGGGTGTAGCTACATCCGACTTTGCACCAACCAAAACTAAGACTAGTCGTAGCAAAGTCCGACATAAGCAATGCGTGGTCATGAGATGTGATGCTTAGCGTGCTAGAAGTGTAGCTGCTAATATCTGATCAGACACATTTAGCGTGTTATCATGTAGCTGACATTATCCGAACAGACACATTTAGCGTGCTATCATGTAGCTGATATTATCCGATCAGACACATTTAGCGTGCTATCATGTAGCTGATATTATCCGATCAGACACATTTAGCGTGCTATCATGTAGCTGACATTATCCGATCAGACACATTTAGCGTGCTATCATGTAGCTGATATTATCCGAACAGACACATTTAGCGTGCTATCATGTAGCTGGCATTATCCGATCAGACACATTTAGCGTGCTATCATGTAGCTGACATTATCCGATCAGACACATTTAGCGTGCTATCATGTAGCTGACATTATCCGATCAGACACATTTAGCGTGCTATCATGTAGCTGACATTATCCGATCAGACACATTTAGCGTGCTATCATGTAGCTGACATTATCCGATCAGACACATTTAGCGTGCTATCATGTAGCTGACATTATCCGATCAGACAGACATTTAGCGTGCTATCATGTAGCTGCTAATATCTGATCAGACACATTTAGCGAGCTATCATGTAGCTGACATTATCCGATCAGACACATTTAGCGAGCTATCATGTAGCTGACATTATCCGATCAGACACATTTAGCGTGCTATCATGTAGCTGACATTATCCGATCAGACAGACATTTAGCGTGCTATCATGTAGCTGCTAATATCTGATCAGACACATTTAGCATGCTATCATGTAGCTGCTAATATCCGTTCAGACACATTTAGCGTGCTATCATGTAGCTGCTAATATCTGATCAGACACATTTAGTGTGCTATCATGTAGCTGCTAATATCTGATCAGACACATTTAGCGTGCTATCATGTAGCTGCTAATATCTGAGCAGACACATTTAGCGTGCTATCATGTAGCTGATATTATCGGCCCCAAGAGATGTGAAGTGTCATGGCTGTCAATTTGTTTCATGATGAAAACCCTTATCATCTTGCTGTGTTCTTACTGCTATCCATGTTCTCTTCCACCATCATCAAGACAGACATTTTGTCAGATTCCTGTTAATAAAGTGTTATCTTATTTCGTTATTTGCAGCTATATATGATGATGTGTATCTTCTCAGTAGCGGTGATTGAAGAGTTCGTCCCTCTCAGTAAATGTGTGTATAGTGCAGCTCTACAACTGGCAAAGGAAGTCTATTGAAGAGAGGAATTGAAATGCCTCTCCTCAATGGACAACAGAGACATACTTTCTGTATCAATACCTCGAGGATATGTTGACAATCTACTATAATACACTGAGATTGAGAAGTATTTCCATTTACAATGGAGCTATTATTACGGAGAGTTGTGCATGCTATAAGCCTTGTAAATTGTACGACTTTTTCTAAAGAGCTAGCTAAGTCCTTCAAAAGCCTGTCTGTCGATCACATTTTCTTTCTTTCCTCAGGTCAAGACGACAAAAACCTGCCCCCAATGACAGTGAAAGAGAACTGTTCTCTCAAATGGATCTCTTTCATAAAAACAACATTACAAGACATAATTGTCATTTTACCAACAGCCTGAGCCTTGGGGAGAAGGAAACGAGCTGTCAGACCATGGTCTAGTCTCTATCGCTTTGACGAAACAAAAATAAAGATTCCGCCTTGATAGAGCCTAGGAATGGAATAACCTTCGACATTGTGCTCTCAACCTCTCAGCGCTGAGACTAAAGCGAAGGGAAGCATTGCGGCAGGCCCAGGTAATTGCCCCCGTGTCTCAGCCAGACAAAAGCCAATGTTCTGACAATTCCCTTGTAAATCGTCAAGAGGTAGTCAAGGATTCTTCAAGGCTGCAGCAAATTGTATAGCCTCCTTTTCCCCGAGCAAACTACCAATCTCAGGATATTATGAGCTTCCCATACAAACCTGCTTGTAATGGCAGTTTGCTCCCATATAATGGAGTGCTGCCAGAGCAAAATGGCTTCTTTCGTTTTTTCGTTCTTTGAGCACACTTCAATAGAAAATTGCTGTCTTCGGTTCCTGGTCTTTTATAGAGTTTTTTTTCTAGTCTTATTTTCCCCTGTCTTATTTGTCTATTTGATTTCTTCTTCCATTGTTTTTATTATGATTATCAGGGGGTGAAGTGGTGTGCTTTCAGTCTGCCTGTGTCTGTTGCTCTGGGTGATTGCAACCTTTGCTGGTTGAAGGGCCCTTGACGCTGGGGCCTGCTGGCCTTGAGGCCTCCAAGTTTGCGAGTAGTTAATGAGCTGCTTTCCATGCCTGCTGAAAAGGGGCCGGCTCCAAATTAATAGAGGCTTTTGTCAGGGAGCTCTCTCTCTCTCTCTTTCTCTCTCTGAAGAACTCTCCCACTTTACCTCCTTCTCTTTCTGTTTCTCGCTTTCCCACTAGCCCTCCCTCTCGCTCTATTTTTCCCTACCTCACTTTCTCGCTCTTTGTTCAAGGGCTGCTCGATTGGCACTTTAATCCATGTCGCTGGAGTGAGCGGGGGTGGGGGTGGCGGGGGGGTTGTGGTTACAGAGGCAGGGAGTATACCATCAGGCACCCTGTCAGCCAGGCTGTGTTTCAGGAGTCAGCCATTTAACTAGAACAAAGGGAAATTAATTGGTGCTTTAGGCCTAATGAGACGGCAGCGGAGGAGCACAGGCCTCGTCAACAGAAACAAACAACCGGTGGAGCATTACTCTCTGGCTAAGCCCCTCTCTGTGGCGCTACACACCAGTTCAAGGGACACCATCTGGTTCTCATCCCTTCAAAAACACACAGAGGCAGAAGAAACAAGCAGGAAGAATTGAGGACTAAAAACCTGTTGACAATTAAGGCCAAATAAAGGACCAAGAGATGAGAAGCCCAAATAATGCCTCATTTCACCTTTTTTCATCCACTGACCCTTGGTGTGGAGCCATTGTTCGACAGCGGCCATAGAGGGAGAAAAAAATCCAAACCAACCGCCATTTGCATGTGAAAGGCCCCTTAGCTTCGGTGTATACATTCAGTGAGCCGCCGAGCTCTGATTTGAAGGGATATTTAGCCCCTATTCAGGCGGTGACAAAGGCCAGGCATTCAGGCGGGCAGCCGTGGGTCCTGGCTGATTAGGCGGAGGGAGGCAGTGACTGTCGAGCCGTCACAGACCTCATTTGTTCCCTCTGTTTACTTAAGCCCTTTTCTATTCCCACTGGAGTCTTCAGGGATGGGTGGGTGATTGGGACCAATGGGACGCCCCACAAGTGAAGCAGATAAATGGAAGAATAAATGGTGGGAGATGAAAAGGTTTTGATTTACAGCTGTTATCGGTCAATCAGAGTCATTGAAAGCATTCTGCCTTCCACTAGCGGCCAAGCGCTTCATTCCTGTCATTTAATTGATTTTCATCTTTATTCTCATCAGTTTATTTTCTCTAAGTGGCAGTTATGTCTGAGTTATGGTGTCTGTGTAGTTGTGTCTGTTTGTGTAGTAGTAGTAGTTGTAGTAGTGATTGTAGGAGTAGTAGTACCAATAGTAGTAGTAGTACCAATAGTAGTAGTAGTACCAATAGTAGTAGTAGTTGTAGTAGTACCAATAGTAGTAGTAGGAGGAGTAGTAGTAGTACCAATAGTAGTAGTGGTCGTAGTTGTAGTAGTACAAATAGTAGTAGTAGTACCAATAGTAGTAGTAGTTGTAGTAGTACCAATAGTAGTAGTAGTTGTAGTAGTACCAATAGTAGTAGTAGTTGTAGTAGTACCAATAGTAGTAGTAGTACCAATAGTAGTAGTAGTTGTAGTAGTACCAATAGTAGTAGTAGTTGTAGTAGTACCAATAGTAGTAGTAGTACCAATAGTAGTAGTAGTACCAATAGTAGTAGTAGTTGTAGTAGTACCAATAGTAGTAGTAGTACCAATAGTAGTAGTAGTAGTACCAATAGTAGTAGTAGTAGTAGTACCAATAGTAGTAGTAGTTGTAGTACCAATAGTAGTAGTAGTTGTAGTAGTAGTAGTACCAATAGTAGTAGTAGGAGGAGTAGTAGTAGTACCAATAGTAGTAGTAGGAGGAGTAGTAGTAGTACCAATAGTAGCAGTGTTCGTAGTTGTAGTAGTACCAATAGTAGTAGTAGGAGGAGTAGTAGTAGTAGTAGTACCAATAGTAGTAGTAGTACCAATAGTAGTAGTAGTACCAATAGTAGTAGTAGTTGTAGTAGTACAAATAGTAGTAGTAGTCGTAGTAGTACCAATAGTAGTAGTAGTACCAATAGTAGTAGTAGTAGTAGTAGTACCAATAGTAGTAGTAGGAGGAGTAGTAGTAGTACCAATAGTAGTAGTAGGAGGAGTAGTAGTAGTACCAATAGTAGTAGTAGTTGTAGTAGTACCAATAGTAGTAGTAGGAGGAGTAGTAGTAGTACCAATAGTAGTAGTAGGAGGAGTAGTAGTAGTACCAATAGTAGTAGTAGTTGTAGTAGTACCAATAGTAGTAGTAGTTGTAGTAGTACCAATAGTAGTAGTAGGAGGAGTAGTAGTAGTACCAATAGTAGTAGTAGGAGGAGTAGTAGTAGTACCAATAGTAGTAGTAGGAGGAGTAGTAGTAGTACCAATAGTAGTAGTAGTTGTAGTAGTACCAATAGTAGTAGTAGGAGGAGTAGTAGTAGTACCAATAGTAGTAGTGGTCGTAGTTGTAGTAGTACAAATAGTAGTAGTGGTTGTAGTAGTGGTCGTAGTAGTAGTAGTACCAATAGTAGTAGGAGTAGTAGTAGTACCAATAGTAGTAGTAGTAGTAACAGTAGTAGTAGTAGTACCAATAGTAGTAGGAGTAGTAGTACCAATAGTAGTAGTAGTACCAATAGCAGTAGTAGTAGTAGTACCAATAGTAGTAGTAGTACCAATAGTAGCAGTGTTCGTAGTTGTAGTAGTACCAATAGTAGTAGGAGTAGTAGTAGTACCAATAGTAGTAGTAGTAGTAACAGTAGTAGTAGTAGTACCAATAGTAGTAGGAGTAGTAGTACCAATAGTAGTAGTAGTACCAATAGTAGTAGGAGTAGTAGTACCAGTAGTAGTAGTACCAATAGTAGTAGGAGTAGTAGTACCAATAGTAGTAGTAGGACCAATAGTAGTAGGAGTAGTAGTACCAATAGTAGTAGTAGGACCAATAGTAGTAGGAGTAGTAGCTCCAATAGTAGTAGTAGTAGTATCAATAGTAGTAGTAGTAGTAGTACCAATAGTAACAGTAGTAGTAGTACCAGGCGTAGTAGTATGGTTAGTAGTAGTAGTAGTAGTACCAATAGTAGTAGTAGTATGATTAGTAGTAGTGGTCGTAGTAGTACCAATAGTTGTAGTAGTAGTAATATTACCAGTAGTAGTGGTACCAATAGTAGTAGTACCAATAGTAGCAGTAGTAGTAGTAGTATGATTAGTAGTAGTACCATAGTAGTAGGAGTAGTACTACTACTACCAATACTATCAGTAGTAGTAGTAGTAGCAGCAGTAGTAGTGTATGCTTGTGTGTACATGTGCATGCATGCACCTTTCCTCACTCCCGCCTGCACTGTTTAGCCGTCTTTAGCCCATATAAGGAAACACTTCATAAAACTGATAGGCCTTCTAATCTAATTCCTCTCCCTTCCTCCCTCCATCCCTCCCTTCCCTCACCCAACAGGAGATTGCCCACTGTCTGAAGGAGCTAGCTGTAATTACATAGGAGGATTAGGGGGCTACAGGCCACTTGGAGTTGCTTTGCTGTGTCTGAGAAGTGGGGAGGGCAGCGGTCGGAGCAGGGGTGGGCCACCTCTCTCTCTCCCCCCTGGGCATTAAGGGCCAGGCGGAGTGGAGCGAGAGCCTCAGCCCCCTAGATTAGCTAGCAGAGGAGATGAAGAGGTGAGGAAAGGTAGAGCTAGCTTTCAACACCAGCTCAGAGACTTTCTATGTGTCTACATCAATATGGCAATTGTTGTGAGGTTTTGTGAGGCAGTAATCTGAAAGTTATTGCTAAGGGACTAAGGGTTGGTGCATTATTGCAGATATTGTTCATGAGGCCTACATCACAATGACATGAGATATGACATGAACTATCATGACACTAAACAAAAGGTTGTCTTTACAGTGTAGTCTCAATACACTGATAGCAACAGTTATGATTCATGATATTTATTTATTTATTTCACCTTTATTTAACCGGGTAGGCCAGTTGAGAACAAGTTCTCATTTACAATTGCGACCCGGCCAAGATAAAGCAAAGCAGTGCGACAAAAACAACAACACAGAGTTACACATAAACAAACGTTCAGTCAATAACACAAAATAATAGAAAAATCTATGTACAGTGTGTGCAAATGTAGAAGAGTAGGGAGGTAGGCAATAAATAGGCCCTAGAGCCCAATTTAGCATTAATACTGGAGTGATAGATATGCAGATGATGATGTGCAAGTAGAGATACTGGGGTGCAAAAGAGCAAGAGGGTAAGTAATACTATGGGGATGAGGTAGTTGGGTGTGCTATTTACAAATTGGCTGTGTACAGGTACAGTGATCGGTAAGCTGCTCAGACAGCTGATCCTTAAATTTAGAGAGGGAGATATGAGACTCCAGCTTCAGAGATTTTTGCAATTCATTCCAGTCATTGGCAGCAGAGAACTGGAAGGAAAGGCAGCCAAAGGAAGTGTTGGCTTTGGGGATGACCAGTGCAATATACCTGCTGGAGCGCGTGCTACGGGTGGGTGTTGCTATGGTGACCAGTGAGCTGAGATAAGGCAGGGCTTTACCTAGCAAAGACTTAAAGATGTCCTGGAGCCAGTGGGTTTGGCGACGGATATGTAGTGAGGGCCAGCCAACGAGAGCGTACAGGTCGCAGTGGTGGGGAGTAAATGGGGCTTTGGTGATAAAATGGATGGCACTGTGATAGACTACATCCAGTTTGCTGAGTAGAGTGTTGGGGGCTATTTTGTAAATGACATCGCCCAAGTCAAGAATCGGTAGGATAGTCCGATTTATGACGGTATGTTTGGCGGCATGAGTGAAGGAGGCTTTGTTGCGAAATAGGAAGCCGATTCTAGATTTCATTTTGGATTGGAGATGCTTAATGTGAGTCTGGAAGGAGAGTTTACAGTCTAACCAGACACCTAGGTAGTTGTAGTTGTCCACATATTCTAGGCCAGAACCGTCCAGAGTAGTAATGCTAGACGGGCAGTCGGGAGCGGGCAGCAATCGGTTGAAGAGCATTCACTTAGTTTTACTAGCATTTAAAAGCAGTTGGAGGCCCCGGAAGGAGTGTTGTATGGCGTTGAAGCTCGTTTGGAGGTTTGTTAGCACAGTGTCCAAAGAAGGGCCAGATGTATACATAATGGTGTCGTCTGCGTAGAGGTGGATCAGAGAATCACCAGCAGCATCAGCGACATCATTGATATATACAGAGAAGAGAGTCGGCCCGAGAATTGAACCCTCTGGTACCCCCATACTGCCAGAGGTCCGGACAACAGGCCCTCCGATTTGACACACTGAACTCTATCTGCGAAGTAGTTGGTGAACCAGGCGAGGCAATCATTTGAGAAGCCAAGGCTATTGAGTCTGCCGATAAGAATGCTGTGATTGACAGAGTCGAAGGCCTTTGCCAGGTCGATGAAGACGGCTGCACAGTACTGTCTTTAATCGATGGCGGTTCTGATATCGTTTAGGACCTTGAGCGTGGTTGAGGTGCACCCATGACCAGCTCGGAAACCAGATTGCATAGCAGAGAAGGTACGGTGGGATTCGAAATGGTCGGTGATCTGTTTATTAACTTGGCTTTCAAAGATTTTAGAAAGGCAGGGCAGGATGGATATAGGTCTATAACAGTTTGGGTCTAGAGTGTTTCCCCCTTTGAAGAGGTGGATGACCGCAGCAGCTTTCCAATCTTTGCGGATCTCAGACGATACGAAAGAGAGGTTGAACAGGCTAATAATAGGGGTTGTAACAATTTCGGCGGACACTTTTATAAAGAAAGGGTCCAGATTGTCTATCCCGGCTGATTTGTAGGAGTCCAGATTTTGCAGCTCTTTCAGAACATCAGCTATCTGGATTTGGGTGAAAGAAAAATGGGGGAGGCTTGGGCAAGTTGCAGTGGGGGGTACTGAGATGTTGGCCAGGGTAGGGGTAGCCAGGTGGAAAGCATGGCCAGCCGTGGAAAAATGCTTATTGAAATGATTGATTATCGTAGATTTATCGGTGGTGACAGTGTTTCCTATCCTCAGTGCAGTGGGCAGCTGGGAGGAGGTGCTCTTATTCTCCATGGACTTTACAGTGTCCCAAAACTTTTTGGAATTAGTACTACAGGAAGCAAATTTCTGTTTGAAAAAGCTAACCTTGGCTTTGCTAACTGACTGAGTATATTGGTTCCTGACTTCCCTGAAAAGTTGCATATTGCAGGGGCTATTCGATGCTAATGCAGAACGCCACAGGATTTTTTTGTGCTGGTCAAGGGCAGTCAAGTCTGGGGTGAACCAAGGGCTATATCTGTTCTTAGTTTTTTTTAAATTGAATGGGGCATGCTTATTTAAAATGTATAGGAAAACACTTTTGAAGAGCAACCAGGCATCCTCTACTGACAGGATAAGGTCAATATCCTTCCAGGATACCTGGGCCAGATCGATTAGAAAGGCCTGCTCACTGAAGTGTTTTAGGGAGTGTTTGACAGTGATGAGGGGTGCGTGCATACTGGAACCGCAGACCCAGTATGCACGCAGGCAATGAGATCCTGGTTGAAGACAGCAGAGGTGTATTTAGAGGGCATGTTGGTCAGGATGATATCTAAGAGGGTGCCCATGGTTATGGATTTAGGGTTGTACCTGGTAGGTTCCTTGATGATTTGTGTGAGATTGAGGACATCTTGCTTAGATTGTAGGATGGCCGGGGTGTTAAGCATGCCCCAGTTTAGGTCACCTAACAGTACGAACTCTGAAGATGGGGGGCGATCAATAGATGGGGGGCGATCAATTGACATTGGAAAGGTGGATTTTTAAAAGTAGAAGCTCAAATTGTTTGGGCACAGACCTGGATAGTATGACAGAACTCTGCAGGCTATCTCTGCAGTAGATTGAAACTCTGCCCACTTTGGCAGTTCTATTTTGTCGGAAAATGTTATAGTTAGGGATGGAAATGTCAAGATTTTTGGTGGCCTTCCTAAGCCAAGATTCAGACACAGCTAGGACATCCGGGTTGGCGGAGTGCGCTAAAGCAGTGAATAAAACAAACTTAGGGAGGAGGCTTCTAATGTTAACATGCATGAAACCAATGCTTTTACGGTTACAGAAGTCAACAAATGAGAGCCCCTGGGGAATGGGAGTGATGCTGGGGGCTGCAGGGCCTGGATTAACCTCTACATCACCAGAGGAACAGAGGAGTAGTAGGATAAGAGTACGGCTAAAGGCTAAAAGAACTGGTTGTCTAGTGCGTTTGGAACAGGGAGTAAAAGGAGCAGGTTTCTGGGTGCGGAAGAATAGATTCAAGGCATAATATACAGACAAGGGTATGGTAGGGTGTGAGTACAGTGGGGGTAAGCCTAGGCATTGAGTGACGATGAGAGAGGTTTTGTCTCTAGAGGCACCATTTAAGCCAGTTGCGGTTACCGCATGTGTGGGGGGTGGAACATAAGGGCTAGCTAAGGCATATTGAGCAGGGCTGGAGGCTCTACAGTGAAATAAGACAAAAATGACCAACCAAAACAGCAATAGACAAGGCATATTGACATTAGGGAGAGGCATGTGTAGCCGAGTGATCATAGGGTCCAGTAAGAATAATGCAATGTAGGCCTTGTGAAAGAGGCTTCATGTTATGTGTATCAATATCACTGAAGCTAATTGCTAAACTGGCCAGTAAATTAGCACATAGCTATCCTGTTGTTTTCCTTTCAGTTGTGTGGTACTTATGTTTCTAGACAGGCATCCTGTACTGTCCTGTGCCATCCTAATGTTTCCATCATTTGCTGGGAAGGATATTTCTAGATTGTTGATCGTGTTGAGATACAATCTCTCGTGGTGCGTAGAGCAAGAGTAGTAGAACATACGGACGCCATTTTGGAGTCGTGTCAAGCAAGTGTCTCACCTTGCACCTAATGATGCGTGGTCACCTGACACAGCCTTCATCTCCGAGACGACATAAATCTTTCTCGACCTACATACATTTTAATGGCTGCCCAAGAAACTCAACGCCACATTACATTACTAACACTGAAACATATTCTATTCACAGCAAATAGTATGATGCTACTCTCAACACCAGGTGCAGATAGCATGTCATTGCTTTCTACACCTGGTGTCATTATTATGAAGCCCTTAACCAACAATGCAGTTTTAAGAAAATACCCCCCAAAAAGTAAGAGATAAGAAAACAAATAATTAAGGAGCAGCAGTAAATATCAATAGTGGGGCTTTATACAGGGTGTTACGGTACAGAGTCAATGTGGAGGCTATATACAGGGTATTACGGTACAGAGTCAATGTGGCTATATACAGGGTGTTACGGTACAGAGTCAATATGGAGGCTATATACAGGGGGTACCGGAAGAGAGTCAATGTGCATTGAGGTAATTGAGGTAATATTATGTACATGCAGGTAGGGTTATGCATAGATAATAATAGACAGTAGCAGCAGCGTGGAGGGCGGGGGGGGGGGTGCAAATAGTCTGGGTAGCCATTTGATTAGCTGTTCAGGAGTCTTATGGCTTGGGGGTAGAAGGTGTTTCGAAGCCTCTTGGGCCTAGACTTGGCGCTCTGGTACCACTTGCCATGCTGTAGCAGAGAGAATAGTCTATGGCTAGGGTGGCTGGAGTCTTTGACAATTTTTAGGGCCTTCCTCTGACACTGCCTGGTATAGAGGTCCTGGATGGCAGAAAGCTTGGCCCCAGTGATGTACTGGGCCGTATGCACTACTCTCTGTAGTGCCTTGCGGTTGTAGGCCGAGCAGTTGCCATACCAGGCAGTGATGCAACCCGTCAGGATGCTCTCGAGGGTGCAGCTGTAAAACCTTTTGAGGATCTTATGATGATGATGCAGCTAAAAAATAGTCTTTGCTCCTGATCAATTGGGGGCCAATTCAGACTTTCCTACGGACTTCTCAGTATTTGGTATTCAGACGTACCTTATTCAGTTGCATAATATGCTCTGCAAGTGTGGCTACCTGCTGCTCTGAATACATTTTATTCAACCACATTTTCATTCAATAGGGTTACCAGTACATCTTCATGTTCGTCATTTAGCAGATGCTCTGATCCAGAGCGACTGACAGGAACAATTCGGGTTAAGTGCCTTGCTCAACGGCACATTGACCGATTTTTTTGCTTAGTCGGCTCGGGGATTCGAACCAGAGACTTTTAGTTTATTTTAACCAGAGACTTTTCTATATCTTAAATGCTAGGCTACCTACGCCCGGTACATTTATCTCAAGCCATCCCGTTAAATACGGTGTACCATTTACTTCGAATTTTGTCGACAGACACTAGAATATATCAACAAAATGGTTGAGAATATTAGGGATCAAAAGAAAGCCATCTAAATATATGCATATTCCTCTCTATTTCAGCACCAATTGGTAGATTTAAAAATACTTTGATCTTGTAGATTATTTAGGGTTAAGAAAGTATTTATGAATAATTAAAAACTGTTTTGGAGAGCCTTTACTCAATAATAAAGAAAACGGTAGTTTGATTCATTCTGATAATTACTGTATTCAGTTTTTCAACCAATGGTAATGTTGGAAGAGCCCCACCTGTTTAGCTAAAAAAAACTAATGTACTATAAATATTTTTTTTTGCCTGTTTTGCAAGGTTTTTTGGCATTAATAAATCTTCTTAGGTATAGGCGTCCCGTCAACGGGACAGTTGTAAATCATGTAGCGCCGTGTGTCACGATCGCAGATTTTAGAGAAACAACAAATGTCGGTATATATAAGTGTCTTATATCGCCTGAAAGCTTAAATTCTTGTTAATATAACTGCATTGTCCAATTTACAGTAGCTATTACTGTGAAAAAAGGCCATGCTATTGTTTGAGGAGAGCTCCTAACAACAAAACACTTTTTTTCACAGCGATAGGTTTGATAAATTCACCTCTGAAGGTGAAATGTGTACTTACATTCTGAAATCTTGCTCTGATTTATCATCCAAAGGGTCCCAGATTTAACATGAAGTGTCGTTTTGTTAGATAAAATCCTTTCCATATCCTAAAAAGGTCCATATGCACAATCGGTTTTGTATTTCCACTCGTTCAATTTGCAATGAAAGGAATCTGAAAATCTCACCCTAAACATTGTTCCAACCAGTAAAATCACATTTGTATTTATTCCTCAGAGATCCTAGAACGTAACCAGACATCACTATATCATTAGGGGTGTAGTATATCCTATAGGACACCAAATTTGGTCAGAGAGCGACACCTTCATGGCACGCCGATGACACGGGCGGTCTTCCCTTGATCATCTGTAACTTTGTCAAATAAGCACCAATCGGGGTCAAACAAAGCTAGCTAGATAGCCAATGAGATGGGCTTTACGGGAGTGTCCTTTACGGGAGTACCCCATATCTGTTGTAAAATGTAGCTGCTAACCTTGTGCGACAGCAAGCCTTTTCCTTTTGGACAAAAATTATAAGAATATGGAGAGTTATGAAGTTATGAAAACTGGGTGTTTTGCAAATGTTGAACTTATAATATGGCTACTAATACTGGAAAATTTCAATCAAAGTCCAAGTATACAGATTTGACGATATTCTTTCAAAAAAATTAATGTGAATGTAAATGTCTCCTTCAAGATTTGCCCAAATGTACCTGGGTGACTTCATACTAAATGTCATGTAGTTTGCTCATACTTCAAGTTATCCGTCTGAAACTTTGCACATACACTGCTGCCATCTTGTGGACACCATCGGAATGACAATGGCTAGATGTGGGACCTTTCTGTTGCATTTCAAAGATGCTGCCAGTAAGATTGCACCTAAATCAACCATTTATCGGATCATCAAGAACTTCAAGGAGAGTGGTTCAATTGTTGTGAAGAAGGCTTCAGGGTGCCCAAGAAAGTCCAGCAAGCGCCAGGACCATCTCCTAAAGTTGATTCAGCTGCGGGATCGGGGCACCACCAGTACAGAGCTTGCTCAGGAATGGCAGCAGGCAGGTGTGACTCCATCTGCACGCACAGTGAGGCGAAGACTTTTGGAGGATGGCCTGGTGTCAAGAAGGGCAGCAAAGAAGCCATTTCTCTCCAGGAAAAACATCAGGGACAGACTGATATTCTGCAAAAGGTACAGGGATGGGACTGCTGAGGACTGGGGTAAAGTAATTTTCTCTGATGAATCCCCTTTCTGATTGTTTGGGGCATCTGGGAAACAATGCTTGTCAGGAGAAGACAAGGTGAGCGCTACCATCAGTCCTGTGTCATGCTAACAGTAAAGCATCCTGAGACCATTCATGTGTGGGGTTGCTTCTCAGCCAAGGGAGTGGGCTCACTCACAATTTTGCCTAAGAACACAGCCATGAATAAAGAATGAATAATGAATAAAAAATGGTACCAACACATCCTCCGAGAGCAACTTCTCCCAACCATCCAGGAACAGTTTGGTGATGAACAATGCCTTTTCCAGCATGATGGAGCACCTTAATCCCATTGAGAACTTGTGGTCAATCCTCAAGAGGCGGGAGGACAAACAAAACCCCACAAATTCTGACAAACTCCAAGCATTGATTATGCAGGAATGGGCTGCCATCAGTCAGGATGTGGCCCAGAAGTTAATTGACAGCATGCCAGAGGTCTTGAAAAAGAAGGGTCAACACTGCAGATATTGACTCTTTGCATCAAATTCATGTAATTGTCAATAAAAGCTTTTGACACTTATGAAATGCTTGTAATTATACTTCAGTATTCCATAGTAACATCTGACAAAAATATCTAAAGACACTGAAGCAGCAAACTTTGTGAAAATTAATATTTGTGTCATTCTCAAAACTTTTGGCCACGACTGTATATGCATATCCTTGCTTCAGGGCCTGAGCTACAGGCAGTTAGATTTGGGTGTCATTTAGGTGAAAATTGGAGAAAAAAAGGGGGCTATCCCAAAATTAATACATGTCACATATCAGTTTGCAAACAATGTAAAAAAAAAAATAAAAAAAAATCTGTATAATTGCGTTAATAAAGCTGTATACATGGTCTCTTTTTTGTTTTCTTGAGTATGGGAGCTCCAAAATGCAGGTGTTTCAGCCTAGCTCAGTGCTTTCTGTGGTGGTGGGGTAGCCTGCGGAAAATACGGAGAGTAGGGGTTGGTAATTTTCTCCGGTTGCGCCGTGATTGGCTCAGTGTTCTGTCACTCATGGGGACACTACGTTGCCGCAAAATCTATGGGGAGAGCTCAAAAATTCAAGGCCCCTGGCTGCTGCCATAGAGTTACGTTAGAAGTGCCCACCCAAGAAGCCTCAAAGTGATTGACCACAGATAAAATGACGTCAAATCACGTTATATCTACAGTAGCTTTGATTGGACTGATAATGCCAACATCATACTTTCATAATCTTAGCTAGCAAGCCAGCAGTCATCATCATGAATCAAGTCGACAATCTAGTGGCAAATCCTTGTCATGAAGACAAATTATAGATTAATCATATCGGTGCTCATCGGCCATTGGACATAAACATTACACAACAAGTTGTAAATCGCAAATTCAACAATGAGGGGTTTAGAAGGAATCAGTGACTAACTGCAATCATTGCAAAGCAATCACTAGCCTGCTATGAAGTGGAGTGGATGTGTGGTCCAAGTCTGGGTTTAAGGGTCTCTTTTCCAAGCTTAAAAGGATAAACATTCAATATTGGCCATGCTGTCAATCCAGCATGACTTCTGTCGCTTTCAAAACAACTGGAAACTCGGGAACTGGGAAATCTCAGACTTCAGTGAGTTCAAGACAACTGTGAACTCTGAAAAAAACGAGCTTCAATTGGGAAAATACACTTTGAACGATCATCCAACTCAGAATTCCAATTTGGGAACTCGGGCCTCTTTCTAGAGCTCCGACCTGAAGATCACTAACGTCCCGATTCAACCTTATTTTTTTCCGCGTTCCCAGTTGTCTTGAAAGCACCATAAACCCAGAGAATGACAGACTTTGATGACAAAGTTTGATGACAAAATTTGCCCACGAAGGCCCCCTGCGCCACCTTCCTGTTAAATTGAGCACAACATTACAGGATGAGTCCAAAAATGTCTTGTATGCTGCTGGATAAAGGATGTAATATGCCAGGGAAATATGTATACTGTAGATAAGAAAGTAATACTAAGTGTATGTTGTGTAGTAAGCTGTTAGTAGCCCATGTGCCTCACCATAATAATTTGGTCCCTTTTCCCCTCATAATTTAGCCTACTGTTCTTACTTGGTGGTGCACATGTAGCCTATAGCCTGTTTTAGAGAAATGTAATCATTGAATATTCTAAGAGCTTTCATTGTCTGCTTATACGCCCCCTTTATTTATCCTACGTTTCTGACTTGTACAGGGAGAATACTGTAAGAACAGCCCATGTTCTGAGTTCTGTCGCTGTACATTTCAAAAGTGCTGAACAAAGTTATATTTACTTCGTCCGTCCTAGCTCGCTCATTAATTTCTTAATCGAAATGACTCTTATCCGCTCGTCGTCCCTTTATGCCATAGTTTCTACATCTCAATTGTCAGTAGAAACCACATTTGTTTAAACAAGTCAGCCATACCAGCTATGTTTTTTTTAAAGGCAGTAAATGAGGCTGAATGAACCGTTTCACTGCCAGACAAGGCTCCGCTGATAGCCAGGTGTAACAGTTGTAAGGTGTTTGGGACTGCTGTTGGGACAGCTTTATGTAGGCCTAACAGCTTGTGGGCACTGTTTGTCACCATTACAGTGCAATTAATGTATTGTTGAGTGTTGTGGTGTGTAGTGAATTTTCTGGCATGCATCAAAAAAAAATTGGGGGGGAGTTTGCCCAGGGAAAACAGTGTAGGCTATACTCTCATCTATTGCCTCCTCTAACCATGGAACTGTGTGATGACATGGCCAAGTGTTGGCCATGCATCGGGTTCAAACTGTTAAAGCTTGGTCTGCGTTCAGCTCCATAATGATTTAATTAGTCTTCCTGTAATTAAAAAGTATATATTATCAACTGTTACTAATGATCCTCAGCAACAACCACACGGCCATGACAGTGTTTACAGAGGAAGCAAATGAAAGTAAGCAAACAATGTATTTAAATGGAATAGTAATGTAAGCTATACCAAGTGAAGGGAACTAATATGTGTGTTTACTAGGACTACTGACGGTCGATACTGATAGTGACTAATATTTAACATGATAGAAATAGAGAAAGTCGGGGTGGCCTATATTTAAGACATTCGAGAGTGCCCATCCCTGCAAGTTCAAAGGCCGTACAATTTAAATACTGCATAATGGCACAGCATTTCATGAAATTTACTCTGGGAAAGTTGATATGTTGAGATGCTTCAGTTTGCGGCCATATGACTGGTTTCACATTTGTCTCCAGCGAATATAATGTAAAATAAAACAATTGTAATTTATATTTACAATTCCCTTATCCATACAGATGACTCATTTACCCAGGTCTTATCAATAGTTCTTATCAAGTTGTAAATTGCTGTGCATGGAGAATGGTGTTTTGTCTATAGAAATAAATGAAGTAGATGCTTTGCCCCACTTGGAACAGGCAGGTTCGCTAGACCTTATTCATAGTGTCCTAGCGAGTAAAAGTGCTGGAATTATGAGGGAATGAAGTCAAGGTCAGAATAAGGCGTATCTGTAGACACACCTCCGCCACACTTTAATTTATTCAATCTCCGCCCCCAAAACGTGCTTAAATTCAAGGTCAGAATACGGGTAGAGAGAAAAGTGCAGAAAAAAGGGAATTACGTTCCATTTACGCTCGCTTAACTTGGGCCCCCCCCCCCCACCTTGATGCTGAAATGAGACGGTGATATCAGTAGAGGAATCTAAGGAACACAACCCTTGGTCGACCATCTTATCCCCTCTCGCTCTGTGCAGCTATATGAAAACAACTGGAGATACAGAATGATGTGTTTCCGTGCCTTAGATAAGACAGCCTAATGTGTGAAATGAACACAGACATGTTAGTCTTGTTTCAGGTCTGTCGAGCTGCTCCAGGCAAACAGATAAAACAGACAGAGAAACGGTATTCCTGGGTACATTCAGACATGAAGAAAGCGTTTTCTTGAAGAAACGTCTGTATAGCGTGAAGCCGTGACCGCTGTGTAAAAGCAGGTTTGGGGGAAATGTTTGATTTCAATGCATATGGAGGAGTGGAGTCATCATCTCACCCAGAGAAATCATTTTCACACATGGCTGCAGGTTTGAAAGGCTCACACACACACACGCACACACACGCATGGCTGCAGGTTTGAAAGGCTCACACACACACACACACACACACACACACACACACACACACACACACACACACACACACACACACACACACACACACACACACACACACACACACACACACACACACAGATAGCCCCCTCTCCTTTGACTCTTTAGATTAGCGCGCTGCATTGGAAAGTGAAGGGTATCAGACGGCTATGTATAAATTACCCAGAAAGCACAGCGGTGGCAGCGCCGTGTGATGATGTACCGGGGGAGGATTTTTCAAAATGATGGGCTGCTCTTTAAGCCCATTTGCCCCAGCAGTCAATAGCCCTCAGCCCATTCAATTATGCAGCCAGGCATTCCTCATTAACCAAATCCCGACCTTGACGTGTCTGATCTAGTGTTCTTCTCCCTGGCAGGCGTTCCACCGAGACAGACTACTCTCTTTAGTGGAGCTATTGGTCGGGAAATCTATGGGCCATCAATTAGTTTGTTTGTGATGTAATTGAAAATGTCAGTTATGAGATGGGTTTGGATTAACGTCTGCAACCACAGTCCCAGACTGACGTTTTGGATGGGAGAGAGTGTGTGTTTGTGTGTATACAATGCTTTCCACATAATGCATAGCAATGTGTGTGTGATGATTCAATTATTTTCATTAATTAATTACATTCATACCGGGCCTGCATTATAGAGAGTCAGTGTCAAACCAAACTCTCTCTCTCTTCTCTCTTCCCCCCTCTCTCTCTCTCGCTCTCCTTTTCTCCCCCTCGCCCTCTCTCTCTCTCCCCTTTCCCTTCCCACTCTCTCACTCTCTCTCTCCTCTTTCCCTTCCTCCCCTCTCCCTCCACTCTCTGACCTGAGTATAGTCTAGCTGGCCCCAGGCCCATTCCCAGCCTGGTTCTGGCCAGCTTTCTCTATCCACCCGGTAGGGTGTAATCTGGGGGTAAAGGGCTCACCACTGTTTCTACATAAACAAAGACTTTGTGATGAAAAAGAGAACCAGAGAACTGGCAAAATCCTTGGTTCTGTCCCCCCCCCCCCCCCCCCCTCCAGAGAGCAGCTCTGCTTCCCTAGCCTCAACACAGAAGGCACCTCTCTGGACCATCTGCAGGGTCCTGTAATTAAACTAATCAAGGTGGTACCAAATGTAATGTAACACCAGCGGCCTTGTCCGCCACAGCCTTGTCAGAGAGGGAATGTCCAGAGGAAATTCCATTGGACTAAAATATGCTTAGGAATTCGTTGCAGACGTTTATCAAAATTGTTTAGTAATTTTGATAAAGTATGGTATTCTACAGTATACATGTACTACAATTTACTACAGCATTCAATATAAGCGCTAGCGCTACTAGCAGCCTGTATTTAGAGCCCAGTCCTGCGCTAATACCCAGATTTTACTACTCACCAATCCCGGATGATACTCTGGACCTGATGAGCAGACTGAAATGCCCTTTAAAGTGTCCCCAGCCTAGACTGGCCTGATAATCTGCCAGTAAGACCGTCTGTCTGGTGGAGTGGCTCCAGCTCAGGGTTTAGGGCAGGAAAGAGGAGCATGGTGGCAGACAGATGTGGGATGGGAAGGGCCTTGCTGGAACTGGGACAGTTTCTTCGAGCGGAGGGATTGGATGGTTAGAGGTGAAAGGTCATCCATTCACCACTGAACAGTCACTGGAATTGGTGTGTGTATGTATGTGTGTTTATTGCATACTGTATGCATGTCTGTGTATGTGCACGTGGTTACGCGGGCGTGTGTGTATTTGCATGCATTCATGTGTGTACATCTGTTTGTGTGTGTGCACATTTGTATGGATGGATTCATGGCAGCATTCCTGTGTATGTGTAAGCCATGAGTGATATGCGTCATATGTGGTGGGTATCTACCTCTCATGACCCCATTATGACCTCATTCAGCTAATGTGCTTTGTGATTTCCAGGCCTGATTGGAGTTGGGTTAGGAGATGGACGGCCCTACCCTGTCTAGTCTACCATCACCTATCATACTGTAACCTTTCCACCCCAGTACCCTTAACCTCCCTCCACCTCTATCTACACCTCCTATGATATTCTATGGACCCTTCTATGGACCCTAGTGTAGACGGGGCTAGCTAGCCCTATGGACCCTAGTGTAGACGGGGCTAGCTAGCCCTACGGACCCTAGTGTAGACGGGGCTAGCTAGCCCTACGGACCCTAGTGTAGATGGGGCTAGCTAGCCCTACGGACCCTAGTGTAGACAGGGGTCCGTGGCTAGACAGCTAGCCATATAGATCCTAGTGTAGACAGGGCTAGATAGCCCTACGGACCCTAGTGTAGACGGGGCTAGCTAGCCCTACGGACCCTAGTGTAGACGGCGCTAGCTAGCCCTACGGACCCTAGTGTAGATGGGGCTAGCTAGCCCTACGGACCCTAGTGTAGATGGGGCTAGCTAGCCCTACGGACCCTAGTGTAGATGGGGCTAGCTAGCCACATAGACCCTAGTGTAGATGGGGCTAGCTAGCCACATAGACCCTAGTGTAGATGGGGCTAGCTAGCCCTATAGACCCTAGTGTAGATGGGGCTAGCTAGCCATATAGACCCTAGTGTAGTTGGGGCTAGCTAGCCATATAGACCCTAGTGTAGTTGCGGCTAGCTAGCCATATAGACCCTAGTGTAGATGCGGCTAGCTAGCCCTATGGACCCTATTGTAGGCGGAGCTAGCTAGCCCTTGCTAGTAGTAGCCTAGCCTCTTACAGGGATGTCACCGTCCCAATGTCTGCTGCACCCAAACCACAAAAGCAACACTTTTATGGTCTCACACCAATCACATATTCAAAGGCCTTACGGGAACACCAATAACATGTAATTAATGCAACAGGTGTAGACTTGACCATGAAATGCTTACTAACGAGCCCTTCCCAACGATACAATAAAAATAGTAACACACAGGAATGAAATACACAAGAATGGAGCTACAGTATATACATGAAGTACCAGTACCAGATCAATGTGGAGCTATATACAGGAAGTACCAGTACCAGATCAATGTGGAGCTATATACAGGAAGTACCAGTACTAGATCAATGTGGAGCTATATACAGGAAGTACCCGTACCAGATAAATGTGGAGCTATATACAGGAAGTACCAGTACCAGATCAATGTGAAGCTATATACAGGAAGTACCAGTACCAGATCAATGTGAAGCTATATACAGGGAGTACCAGTACCAGATCAATGTGGAGCTATATACAGGGAGTACCAGTACCAGATCAATGTGGAGCTATATACAATGAGTACCAGTACCAGATCAATGTGCAGCTATATACAGGAAGTACCAGTACCAGATCAATGTGGAGCTATATACAGGGAGTACCAGTACCAGATCAATGTGGAGCTATATACAATGAGTACCAGTACCAGATCAATGTGCAGCTATATACAGGAAGTACCAGTACCAGATCAATGTGGAGCTATATACAGGAAGTACCCGTACCAGATCAATGTGGAGCTATATACAGGAAGTACCAGTACTAGATCAATGTGGAGCTATATACAGGGAGTACCAGTACCAGATCAATGTGGAGCTATATACAGGAAGTACCCGTACCAGATCAATGTGGAGCTATATACAGGGAGTACCAGTACCAGATCAATGTGGAGCTATATACAGGGAGTACCAGTACCAGATCAATGTGGAGCTATATACAGGGAGTACCAGTACCAGATCAATGTTCAGGGATACAAGTTATTTGAGGTAGATAAAGGCAGGCTAAAGTGACTATGCACTTTTAACAATATTCAGACAACCTTTGTGCAACATTTAGACAATGTATCTAAGGAGGATGACATCTCCCTTTCTCATACCCCTAACAACACAGCTCCTACCAATGGAGATAATGCCTCTGTGTGGTAGCAGTGGTGGTGATGATGTCATTATGGTCTCCCGTCTCATGAGAACGGGGCTAATTTACAGATGATTGATGTGTCCCGGTGGGAGCAGGCGGTAGCCATGGAAACCAGAGGGGAGAGATTGGACGTGAGGGGAGGGGAAGGTGTGTGTGGGGGCTGGGGGGCAGTCTGTCAGAGGTTCTGTGTGTGTGTGTGTGTGTGTGTGTGTGTGTGTGTGTGTGTGTGTGTGTGTGTGTGTGTGTGTGTGTGTGTGTGTGTGTGTGTGTGTGTGTGTGTGTGTGTGTGTGTGTGTGTGTGAGAGAGAGAGAGAAGGAAGTGTGTGTGTGTCTATAACAGATGTCTGTGTCAGATATCTCCCAGGGTGTTTAGTAACCGTTTACGCACCACTCTCTTCGGAACCATCTGTCATCTGCTATCTATGCAAATGAGACAGACCAGCACCTTTTTAGTTTGCATTCTAGATCCCACAGATCAAACAACATCACCAACGTCATAACGGAATCATCAGGTAGTGAATGACTCCAACACAATACATCTAATCAGAATCCAATGTCACTCTCTCTTCCTCTCTCCTTTTCATCTCTTTATCTCTCCCTCGGTCTTCTTTTCTCTTTGTGCCTCCCAGCTTAACTAGGACTGGGGTGCCGCTAGCGGCACTCCTCCCACATTCCACTGAAAAGGCAGAGCGCGAAATTCAAAAAAAATATTTTTTTAAAATATTTAACTTTCACACATTAACAAGTCCAATACAGCTAATGAAAGATACAGATCGTGTGAATCCAGCCAACATGTCCGATTTTTAAAATGTTTTACAGGGAAGACACAATATGTAAATCTATTAGCTAAACACATTAGCATAAGACACCATCTTTTCTTTGTCCACCAACACCAGTAGCTATCACCAATTCGGCTAAACTAAGATATTGATAGCCACTAACCAAGAAAAAACCTCATCAGATGACAGTCTGATAACATATTTATGGTATAGGATAGGTTTTGTTAGAAAAATGTGCATATTTCAGGTAGATATCATAGTTTACAATTGCACCCACCGTCACAAATGGACTAGAATAAATACATAGAGCAACGTGTTTACCTAATTACTAATCATCAAACATTTCGTAAAAATACACAGCATACACTAATCTAAAGACACAGATCCTGTGAATACAGACAATATTTCAGATTTTCTAAGTGTCTTACAGCGAAAACACAATAAATCGTTATATTAGCATAGCACATGTGCAAACATTACCCCAGCATTGATTCTAGCCAAAGAGAGCGATAACGTAAACATCGCCAAAATATATTAATTTTTTCACTAACCTTCTCAGAATTCTTCAGATGACACTCCTGTAACATCACATTACAACATACATATACAGTTTGTTCGAAAATGTGCATATTTAGCCACCAAAATCATGGTTAGACAATGAGAAAAGTAGCCCAGCTGGTCAGAAAATGTCGTGCGCCATATTAGACAGTGATCTAGTCGTATACATAAATACTCATAAACGTGACTAAAAAATATAGGGTGGACAGCGATTGATAGACAATTTAATTCTTAATACAATCGCTGATTTACATTTTTTAAATTATCCTTACTTTTCAATACAGTTTGCGCCAAGCGAAGCTACGTCTAACAAGATGGCGTCATAAGCCATTAACATTTTTCGACAGAAACACGATTTATCATAATAAATTGTTCCTACTTTGAGCTGTTCTTCCATCAGAATCTTGGGCAAAGAATCCTTTCTTGGGTCTAATCGTCTTTTGGTCGAAAGCTGTCCTCTTGCCATGTGGAAATGCCCACTGCGTTCAGCATGAACTGGAAACGTGCCCGGCGCTTCAAAGTGTCTCAGAAATAAATGTCCCAAAATCGCACTAAACGGATATAAATTGCTATAAAACGGTTTAAATTAACTACCTTATGATGTTTTTAACTCCTATAACGAGTAAAAATATGACCGGAGAAATATTACTGGCTACACTAATGCTTGGAAAAAGAGCAGGTCGGTGTCCACCGCGCGTCCGGCGCATCTGGAAAAGAGTTCCTACCTACACGTTTTTTTGTTTTATACTGGCTGTGATTGCGCAATCGACACCATTCAAAGCGTCATCACGTAAAGGCATCCAGGGGATAACTAGTGCTGTACCTGTTACTGTGAGGACGATAGACATGATATTTACCAAGACCCCATGAGCTGTATATACAGCCCCAATAATCCCTAAATAAAAGGGCAACACACAGGAGGTTGGTGGCACCTTATTTTATTTTATTTATTTTTATTTATTTCACCTTTATTAACCAGGTAGGCTAGTTGAGAACAAGTTCTCATTTAAACTGTGACCTGGCCAAGATAAAGCAAAGCAGTTCGACACATAGAACGACACAGAGTTACACATGGAGTAAAACACGCAGTCAATAATACAATAGAAAAGTCTATATACAGTGTGTGCAAATGAGGTAGGATAAGGGAGGTAAGCGAAATAATTACAATATAGCAATTAAACACTGGAGTGATAGATGTGCAGAAGATTAGTGTGCAAGTAAAGATACTGGGGTGCAAAGGAGCAAAATAAATAACAGTATGGGGGATGAGGTAGTTGGATGGGCTATTTACAGATGGGCTATGTACAGGTGCAGTGATCTGTGAGCTGCTCAGACAGCTGATGCTTAAAGTTAGTGAGGGAGATATGAGTCTCCAGCTTCAGTGATTTTTGCAGTTCGTTCCAATCATTGGCAGCAGAGAACTGGAAGGAAAGGCGTCCAATGGAGGAACTGGCTTTGGGGGTGACCAGTGAAATATACCTGCTGGAGCGCGTGCTACGGGTGGGTGCTGCTATGGTGACCAGTGAGCTAAGATAAGGCGGGGCTTTACCTAGCGAAGACATAGATGTCCTGGAGCCAGTGGATTTGGCGACGAATAAGAAGCGAGGGCCAGCCAACGTGAGCGTACAGGTCGCAGTGGTGGGGAGTAAATGGGGCTTTGGTGATAAAATGGATGGCACTGTGATAGACTACATCCAGTTTGCTGAGTAGAGTGTTGGGGGCTATTTTGTAAATGACATCGCCCAAGTCAAGAATCGGTAGGATAGTCCGATTTATGACGGTATGTTTGGCGGCATGAGTGAAGGAGGCTTTGTTGCGAAATAGGAAGCCGATTCTAGATTTCATTTTGGATTGGAGATGCTTAATGTGAGTCTGGAAGGAGAGTTTACAGTCTAACCAGACACCTAGCTATTTGTTGTTGTCCACATATTCTAAGTCAGAACCGTCCAGAGTAGTGATGCTGGACGGGCGGGCAGGTGTGGGCAGCGATCGGTTGAAGAGCATGCATTTAGTTTTACTTGCATTTAAGAGCAGTTTGAGGCCACGGAAGGAGAATTTTATGGCATTGAAGCTTGTCTGGATGTTTGTTAGCACAGTGTACAAAGAAGGGCCAGATGTATACAAAATGGTGTCGTCTGCGTAGAGGTGGATCAGTGAATCACCAGCAGCAAGAGCGACATCATTGATGTATAAAGAGAAAAGAGTCGGCCCGAGAATTTAACCCTGTGGCACTCCCATAGAGACTGCCAGAGGTCCGGACAACAGGCTCTCCAATTTGACACACTGAACTCTGTCTGCGAAGTAGTTGGTGAACCAGGCGAGGCAGTCATTTGAGAAACCAAGGCTGTTGAGTCTGCCGATAAGAATGTGGTGATTGACAGAGTCGAAGGCCTTGGCCAGGTCGATGAATACAGCTGCACAGTCTCTTATCGATGGCGGTTATGATATCATTTACGATCTTGAGCGTGGCTGAGGTGCACCCATGACCAGCTCGGAAACCAGATTGCATAGCGGGAAAGGTACGGTGGGATTCGAAATGGTCGGTGATCTGTTTGTTAACTTGGCTTTCGAAGACCTTAGAAAGGCAGGGTAGGATAGATATAGATCTGTAGCAGTTTGGGTCTAGAGTGTCTCCCCCTTTGAAGAGGGGGATGACCGTGGCAGCTTTCCAATCTTTGGGGATCTCAGACGATACGAAAGAGAGGTTGAACAGGCTAATAATAGGGGTTGTAACAATTTCGGCGGATCATTTTATAAAGAGAGGGTCCAGATTGTCTAGCCCGGCTGATTTGTAGGAGTCCAGATTTTGCAGCTCTTTCAGAACATCAGCTATCTGGATTTGGGTGAAAGAGAAATGGGGGAGGCTTGGGCAAGTTGCAGTGGGGGGTGCAGGGCTGTTGACCGGGGTAGGGTTAGCCAGGTGGAAAGCATGGCCAGCCGTAGAAAAATGCTTATTGATATTCTCAATTGTCATGGATTTATCGGTGGTGACAGTGTTTCCTAGCCTCAGTGATTCCTAGCCTCAGTGATTCCTAGCCTCAGTGATTCCTAGCCTCAGTGCAGTGGGCAGCTGGGAGGAGGGGCTCTTATTCTCCATGGACTTTAGTGTCCCCGAACTTTTTTGAGTTTGTGCTACAGGGTGCAAGTTTCTGTTTGAAAAAGCTAGCCTTTGCTTTCCTAACTGCCTGTGTATATTGGTTCCTAACTTCCCTGAAAAGTTGCATATTGCAGGTGCTATTCAATGCTAATGCAGAACGCCACAGGATGTTTTTGTGCTGGTCAAGGGCAGTCAGGTCTGGAGTGAACCAAGGGCTATATCTGTTCCTGGTTCTAAACCTTAACTGGGGAGGACTGGCTCGTGGTAATGGCTGGAGCGGCGTAAGTCAAATGGTATGATGTGCCATTTTCTCCGTTCAAGCCATTATTATGAGCCGTCCACTGCACTCCATAATTTTCTGCCTGCACCCACTGTAAATATCGCCATTTGCTTTGGAGGTTGAGTTGAGTATATCATTCAGCGCCGAGCTACCATTCTCCGTCAGAGGATCATAAAGATCCCAGAAACACAATAGAAAACCAGCTGGGGTAGCAGAACTAGGGGAGCCGTGGGAGTCAGAACACAACCTAGGCCCATAAGAGCACTTAGACGGTCCTTGTTCCTACTACTGTTCCATCTGTGGAAGAACACATTTACATCTTACCGACTTCCTCTTGGGACGCGGGCCAAGAGTGTCCAGCAGGGAGGAGGAGGGGAGGGGAGGAGGGGAGGGAGAATGGTATTGGGATGCAAAGCTCCAAGAGACCGTTTAAACTAGGAAGCTGGAGATGAACAACGGATTGTTTGTACAGTACGCCACCCAGACATTTGCTGTTCTATTGCCAGACATGGGGCTTTCGCCCCCACAAGAGAGGAGTTGGCTGGATTTGAATAGATGTGTGGTGTGTGGACAGGTGGAGGAGAAGTTAACTCTAGCTCTTTCTTTTGCGCTCTCTCCTTTACTCACACACACACGCACGCACACGCCTACACACACACATACACACACACACACACACACATCTACACACACCGACACACACGCACCTACACACACGCACCTACACACACGCACCTACACACACGCACACCTACACACACCCACGCACACCTACACACATACACACACACACACACACACACACACACACACACACACACACCTACACACACACGCCTACACGCACGCACGCACGCACACACACACCTACACACACGCACCTACGCACACGCACACACATTGCACGCACACACACACACATTGCACGCACACACACACACACACACACACACACACACACACACACACACACACACACACACACACACACACACACACACACACACACACACACAGAGGTGAGAGCGTTCTTTATCTTCTATTGACAGAGGCTTCTCAGGAGCTTAGGCTGTGGTTGGTCCGGTGTGTGTGTCTGTGTGTGTGTGTGTGTAGGTGTGTGTTTGTGTGTGAGCAGCCTGGTGGTAATTCCCTGGTTGTCTGAAGCTTTGATCCCTGTGCCACAGTGCTACAACACCTGTCTGACACCTTGACAGACCTCACTGGAACACCCACTGCAAAGCAATTAAAGGTGTGTGTTTCTGGTTGTGGGTGTGGGTGTGTATGTGTATGTGTCCGTGCACATCTGTCAGAGTGTCTGGCAGTCTCTCACCGCAATGTGTGTGTTTGTGTGTGTAAGTGTGTTGGGGGTGAGATGGCAAGGTGTTAGACTGCATCGTGTCTAGGGATCACCTCAACGAGAGGTATGGCAGTAGCACACCTCAAACCACTCAGCTTCTAGCCTGAGGAAAACCACCTCTCTGCCTCAAACCACTCAGCTTCTAACCTGAGGAAAACCACCTCTCTGCCTCAAACCACTCAGCTTCTAACCTGAGGAAAACCACCTCTCTGCCTCAAACCACTCAGCTTCTAACCTGAGGAAAACCACCTCTCTGCCTCAAACCACTCAGCTTCTAGCCTGAGGAAAACCACCTCTCTGCCTCAAACCACTCAGCTTCTAGCCTGAGGAAAACCACCTCTCTGCCTCAAACCACTCAGCTTCTAGCCTGAGGAAAACCACCTCTCTGCCTCAAACCACAGCTTCTAACCTGAGGAAAACCACCTCTCTGCCTCAAACCACTCAGCTTCTAACCTGAGGAAAACCACCTCTCTGCCTCAAACCACTCAGCTTCTAGCCTGAGGAAAACCACCTCTCTGCCTCAAACCACTCAGCTTCTAACCTGAGGAAAACCACCTCTGCTTTTTGGTCTTAATTTAAGGTAATTAACCGCATGATGGTTAGCAGTGTGATTAAGGTTAGGGTTAAGTTTAAAATCTGATTTTATGAATGTGTCTGTCAGCTAGTGACCACTCTGCAGAGCTGCCTCCAGAACAACATTCATGATGAAAAACGTTAACCTGCCTAAAAGATCAAGTGCAATTTGAAACTCATTTATCACGACACCACTCTGGTCACAAATCATACTTTTCTTCAAAACCCCTTTTTTGTGCCTCTCTTCCTGAGCCGTGTTAAATGGAGTTTGACAGCACAGCGTGCAGAGTAGTTTGCCAAACTCCTCAAGGAAGAATTGAACTGTCACTCACCAGCCTGCTTGGTACCGAGTTGGGTGTGTGTGTGTGTGTGTGTGTGTAGGTGTGTGTGTGTGTGTAGGTGTGTGTGTAGGTGTGTGTGTGTGTGTGTGTGTAGGTGGGTGTGTGTAGGTGTGTGTGTGTAGGTGTGTGTGTGTAGGTGTGTGTGTGTAGGTGTGTAGGTGTGTGTAGGTGTGTGTGTAGGTGTGTAGGTGTGTGTGTGTGTAGGTGTGTGTGTGTAGGTGTGTGTAGGTGTGTGTGTGTAGGTGTGTGTGTGTAGGTGTGTGTGTGTGTAGGTGTGTGTGTAGGTGTGTGTAGGTGTGTGTGTGTAGGTGTGTAGGTGTGTATAGGTGGGTGTGTAGGTGTGTAGGTGTGTTCAGATGCAGGTGTAATGAAATGAAACAACAACGTTCTAGTCATTAGCAGGTCTACACTCTTATCCAGAGTGACAGGTAGTGGATTCATCTTCAGCTACGTACGATAACCACATCTCACAGTCATAGTAAGTAAAACCTTCCTCAATAAATCAGCTATCACAAAAGTCAGTGTGAGTAATGTAAAGGCAAAGGGGGTTAGTGAAAGAAAAGTACGGTAGGGGGATATACATTTTTCCTTCAGGGAGGGGGAGGTGGGGGGACTGTGGGATTTATCATGCATAATTATGTCATTTCAACCTGATTTCAACTTGATTACTTGTACAAACGGGTGTCTGTTTGTGCACGGTACGTGTGTGTGTGTATCTGTGTATTTAAATGTGTGTGTTTTCCAACAGACCCTATCATCTCCACAGCTCCCACACCACATTTCAGTCGTTTAACTAGGCTTGCCACTGTCAAGGCTCATCGCTAATGCTAGGTAGCCTCCCGCGGTTAGCCACTCACTAAATCCAGTCAACTCCTTCAAACAGGAAGAGGCAGTACACCTGAGGCAGCAGGGTTGGAACCGTGTGATGATAGGTAGTTCCTGTGGACCCACTGCAGCTCACCAAGCCCTGCCAGTCTGATACACTTCAATGGTGCTACTGTATCTGGCCTGTTCTCTCTCTCTCTCTCTCTCTCTCTCTCTCTCTCTCTCTCTCTCTCTCTCTCTCTCTCTCTCTCTCTCTCTCTCTCTCTCTCTCTCTCTCTCTCTCTCTCTCTCTCTCTCTCTCTCTCTCTCTCTCTCTCGTTAATCAGCTCTCTCTTTCTCGCTCCTACATAAAACAGTCTGTCTATAAAACGCACACAAAATCCCTGGCCACTTTTTATTTTCTTTGATGTTCTCGCTTCCAAGTCTCCCTCTCTTCTGTTTTGCCAGGGAGCTAGAGAAAGAGGGAAAAAACGAGTGAGTGAATCATCCTGGAGGATTACCTGTTCTTTTGTCTCCCATGCTCAGTCAGCACTGAACATCTCCCACTCTGCGCGCAGTCGCTCTCCTCCTGTCTTCCTCTGTCGCTCCCTGCCAGATGGATGTGGGTTACAATGGAAATAGGACATTGATATGCTCCTACTGGGTGAACATGGGGGTTGTTGTGAGTTGGATGTAGGTGTGTATGTTTATGCCAATACCGAGATATACATACAGTATGTGCTTACAGGGTTTAGATACCTACGCAGGTGTAGGGTCCTCATTTGCGCCGCAGGAAAATACAGATGAGCTCCACGATTGACATAAATTCACTGAAAACCTGCACTAACACACGGTCATATTAAATGTACCACACTTTTCATGTAGCTACTTTTGGCCAGCTGATAGCATAACCACCAATCATGCAACATTACGGACTAAACGTTCAAGTCCTGTTGCTGCAGGATTATCTAGGAAAATACGGGTCAGATTATGATCCTACATCTGTACAGTATGCAGGGTAGAAGATGCTGATTACACTACATTACCATGTAGTGCTGTGGATATCCAAAATGGCCTGATAGCCTCTATACAGCACTCTGCTTTCATTCCCATAGTAGTCAGGAGTTGATGCCTGTACGGATATCACAGTCCACGAAACAGGAAAAAGACTTGGCAACTGCTTTGTATTCTGAACAGAGACACTCCATTAATGTTGTATTCCATACAGTATAGACGGAACACCTGCAGACTCTACAAGCAGCCCAACTAGCCTAGCGCTGGTCTGAAATGCAGGGCTAAATAACTACTGCTGGTCTACATCCTGCTGTTACTCCCTGAAGACCCCAGCTCTTTGAAGCCTTTCTGGGCCAGGGACACATACTGACCTGTTTGTTTAGTACATGCGGGGAGAAAAACTCTTTAAAAATGTAGGCTAGTGTCCCCCCCCCCCTCCCCATACCAATAGGACAGACAGCGCCATGCTCTGACATCTCAACACAAAGCTGGGTATTACAACTCTTACTGGTAGCAGCTGCTGCCTCAGAGGCACACTTGTCTTGATGGTGAAAACATAAAAGCAAAGCTGAGGACTAGAGGGGGACAGACTCTGAACGGGAATAGCAGCACCCTAATGCTGACTCTGTGTTTGGGAGTGCTGGTGGTTGTTGTGTGTACGGGGGAGTTGTGTATGTGCTTATCTCTCTGGCTGCATCTCTCTGGTTTGAACAGTCTGTCTGCTCTTGTTAATCATAGTCTGTACTGTTGATGTAAAATATGATACGTCCCTCAGCTCTTTCTATAGGAAAAGATGCTTCCAGTATAGGTTGTACCACAGGGGCACAAACATGCCAGCAGACTAAATTAACCAGGTTGACTCCTTTCATATTATGACGTTTTTGTGTGCATATTCAACCGCGCCTTAGGCAAGACATTACAACATTTAGCCCCCCAGTCGGAGTCCTAATCCGGGCTAAAATAATCTGTGTCAGGATGTAATTCACATGGTATGTCTTTTGATGTGGATTAGCTAGCCAAATCCTCTTAGCCAATAGCTCAGTAGAACTTTTTGGTGACACGGCAGTTCACAACTCCACACACCATTAACTCGTAGTAATGCTAATCTGTTTAAATCTGTGTTTTAGACTTTTAAACTACGTACTATCTGCTAGGGAGACAAGTTTAACAACCCCATGATGAAGTTAGTTCACACATGAGATCCTTGGGTGAAAAGATGTCCCAGAGACCTTGTTCAGGGTATGCTAAAGATGCTACTGCTAGGTGTTGGTTGTTAGTGTTGGGCTAATGCAGATTGATGTGACGTAATGGACTAGAGAGGGGTATACTACAAAGCAGGATCAATTAGTTAGCAAGCTAACTTTAATGAACAACCAGAAATAACTATTGAGTTTCTGGTGCGTTAAGAAAGTTTAACTTCGATACAGTGCCTTCGGAAAAGATTCAGACCCCTTGACTTTTTCCACATTTTGTTACATTACAGCCTTAATCTACAAATTCTTTTTAAATTTTTTATGTAATCAATCTACACACAATACCCCATAATGACCTAGCAAAAAAACTGAAATATAAGTATTCAGACCCTTTACTCAGTACTTTGTTGAAGCACCTTTGGCAGCGATTACAGCCTCGAGTCTTCTTGGGTATGATGCTACAAGCTTGGCACACCTGTATTTGGGGAGTTTCTCCCATTCTTCTGTGCAGATCCTCTCAAGCTCTGTCAGGTTGGATGGGGAGCATTGCTGCACAGCTATTTTAAAGTCTCTCCAGAGATGTTAGATCGGGTTCAAGGCCGGGCTTTGGCTAGGTCACTCAAGGACATTCAGAGACTTGTCCCGAAGCCACTCCTGCGCTGTCTTGGCTGTGTGCTTAGGGTCGTTGTCCTGTTGGAAGGTGAACGTTCGCCCCAGTCTGAGGTCCTGAGAGCTCTGGAGCAGGTTTTCATCAAGGATCTTTGTGTACTTTGCTCCGTTCATCTTTGCCTTGATCCTGACTAGTCTCCCAGTCCCTGCCACTGAAAAACAGCCCCACAGCATGATGCTGCTACCACCATGCTTCACCGTAGCGATGGTGCCAGGTTTCCTCCAGACGTGACGCCTGGCATTCAGGCCAAAGAGTTGAATCTTGGTTTCATCAGACCAGAGAATTGTTTCTCATGGTCAGAGTCTTTAGGTGCCTTTAGGTAAACTCCAAGCAGGCTGTCATGTGCCTTTTACTGAGGAGTGGCTTCCGTCTGGCCACTCTACCATAAAGGTCTGATTGGTGGATTGCTTTAGAGATGGTTGTCCTTCTGGAAGGTTGTCCCATCTCCACAAAGGAACTCTGGAGCTCTGTCAGAGTGACCATTGGGTTCTTGGTCACCTCCCTGATCAAGGTCCTTCTCCCCCGATTGCTCAGTTTGGCCGGACACTAGGAATTGTCTTGGTGGTTCCAAACTTCTTCCTTTTAAGAATGATGGAGGCCACTGTGTTCTTGGGTACTTTCAATGTTGCAGAAATGTTTTGGTACCCTTCCCCATATCAGTGCCTCGACACAATCCTGTCTCTGAGCTCTTAGGACAATTCCTTCAACCTCATGGCATGGTTTTTGCTCTGACATGCAGTGTCAACTGTGGGACCTTATATAGACAGGTGTGTGCCTTTCCAAATCATGTCCAATCAATTTAATTTACCACAGGTGTGGACTCCAATCAAGTTGTAGAAACATCTCATGGATTATCCCTGGAAACAGGATGCACCTGAGCTCAATTTCGAGTCTCATAGCAAAGGGTCTGAATACTTATGTAAATAGGGTATTTCTGTTTTTTAATTTGACAAGAGTTGCAAAAATGTAAAAAAACAACTGTTTTTGCTTTGTCATTATCCGGTATTGTGTGTATAATGCTGAGGATTTTTATTTCTTTAGAATAAGGCTGTAACGTAACAAAATGTGTGAAAAAGTCAAGGGGTCTGAATACTTTCCGAAGGCACTGTATGTGTTTCTGTTTGTTGAGTCAATTAGGACATGCCCATTTCAAGTTTATCTTTCCCAAGATAAAGATACAACAACAAAAAAACTGAATATTTAGGCAAGTTAGTTGTCTCACTAATTGATTCGGCTTTGTAGTACATTACTCAGGTATGACTGATATGCTAAACATAAAGAAAAGTGACATGTTAAAACGATCAAAAACTACAAAATCAACTTTTAATATTCTCCACATTCAGTATAAGGTTTAGATTTGCATAGTTGAATTATGATAATGAGGTAGCTGTGGCAGACGGAGGATTTTCAATGAACCATCATTTCTCACTAATGTTGATCTATTACTCCTTTAGTGATCATTTATTACATAAAACATCATTTAGCCCCAAAATACACGTCTCCTTCTGAAGTGACATTTTTTTATTTTTTATATATCTCCTTAAAATGCTCTATCATTGGTGAGTTAGTACGACAGGGATCATGTCACATAGTAGTGCACTGTAAGAGTCATTATAACATCAGGATCAGTGACACTTCAGAGGATTGCTAGCAGACACCCGCTATGCTTTACCCTTAATTCCTAAGCATTTGATCAAGTGCAGCCTGATCCCAAACTTAATACAGGTTTGTGTTGGAAGAGAGCTCCATTTGTGTAAAAACATCTACTCTGTCACAGTCCCTCGCCGCTGTGATACGTGAACACCATCCAGCGCCATCAAATAACTCGCAATAAGGGAAGAAAAAGAGCCTGACTCATTTAAATCCTCTGCTCAATATTCTTTATCCTTTAAGGTTCTTTATAATTTAATAAACAGGATTATAGTCGTCGGTTAGAGCGGAGCGAGGCTCGTTCCACATTTTCTGTTTCAGCCTGAACTCCACACACACACAGTCTTATTAAGCCTTGTAAGATTACAGCCCTTAATCTTCAGGAACACATGTTGCGAAGAATAAAAGCAATTTTATTTGGGAAACCGGAGTCCAAGTTTAGCAGGAAATGAGCTTTCTCCATAATCTCATCTTTCGCTTTTTTAAGTAAATGAAAAGTCCTGTTATATAACGCGGCTCCTGTTCTGTTCTCTGTGTGTGTGTGTGTGTGTCCAAGAATGCATGAATGACAATATGTGTGTGTTAGTGTATTGTCACAGACAATAACACACACACACACACACACTTGCGGGATTTGTTGGTAAATACCTCAGGTTTTACATGCAAACCAGTCTTTGATTGAGCGGGATTTAATCCACCTGTTTTGGAACAGACGGGCTTCAGATGAATGTATTTATTCTCATCTGCCCTTCTCCACCTCCCTTCTTCCTCCAACCCTTCCAAATACTGCACATTTCTGGCCCATGTTCACTGCACTTTGCGGAGAGAGCGCGCGGTGCAAAGATGACGATAAGCCAAAGCTTTAAATCCCAGACTTAGCTGTCTTATCGAGAGCTGCAGGAGCGAACAGAGCGCTTTAATGGGGGATGTGTGTGTCGTCTGGGATTTAACTGCAAATGCATTAAGATTCCTTTCCTACTGCGCTGGCACATTTTCCACCATCACATATTTCAGCTTAAAGCATTTTTTTCCTACAGAATTACACTTTCAGCTCCTAATAAATTAGATTGACGACATGCTGTCGCTGTGATGTCACGGGTCATATTTCAGGGCAGAGAAACCCGTCAGTAGCAGATGTACAGTAGATGTATTTATCCCTGTACTGCATTCATCTACTGTAGTTAGTGTCTTTTCTTTGCAAGATGCCATATCAATGATTTCTATGGGAGGGGGGAAAAAAGCTGAAAGCAAAAACCACTCGACAAATCCATTTAGGGAGAATTTTTTGCCGTTAAAGTTTTGGCTGCAGTGTCAAGTAACGGAGAAATATCTATTTGGGAGCGCAGTGGGGGGCCGAGCAGCTGCAGAGTAAAGCTGCTCCAATCATTCCCCGACTGCCTGTTTGTTTTCTTGACGGAAACGCTTCCTGACACACCCCCCCTCGCTCCAGATTGCGCCGAACACGTCAGATGGTAAATTATTTCAATTTAATCTCCTTCAAATGAGCTGTTTACACGGATCCCATTAAGACACAGCCACTTGATGTAGAGGGAAATAGAAGCCAGACTGGAGCAACACATTAGATCCTACCACTTTATAAAGGCAGATGTATAATCTGTTTACCATGTATTACCACCTATCGAAGAGGTTAAGGGTCAGAGGTCCATTTGACAGGGTTTAAGAAAAGCAGAGGTATTAATGGACATCCGTTACAATGATCTGATCATCCAGAGTGTCATTCAGAGAAAGCCTATCAAACTCATTGGCACAGTCAGTAAAGCAGTGGCAATACTTCACCTCACTCCTGATTGTAAATCATCATACCAAGTAATGCTACTGTGTCTTGGCAGTCAGTAGCAGGTAATCAGTCCACTTTGTCCAGTCCAATAAGTCAAACTGTAATTGAATGTGACAAACAGGGCAATATGAGTTGACACTAAACAGATGTAAAGGGCAGTACTGCGTGGCAGTACTGGCAGCCTCATACAATGGCAGTGCCCCAGGTTGGAGCTGGATGGCACGAGGAGCTCGGTCTCTGGCCTGGCACTGTCCCCCCAGGGTGTCACCCATGCCCCTGCCAGTATCCATGTCCTGTTATCTCTGCTCACACACTGCCCCCCCTCTCCTGTGATCACTCAGGTGCACACACATGGGCGTAATGAACTCCTACGTAGACTTTAACACTTCACTGGGCTCCTCGCTCAGACAAATGCCAAAACAAATCTTGTCATAATTAGCCATAATCCAGCTCATTACCGTCTGCTTAATTATCCTATTAATAACCTCCGTTCCCTGTGAGAGCTTGTTTGCGGCGGCAGGCAAATGTTTGTTCCTAAATGAGCAAACACAGGAAGACAACAGCACTGTTCAAACACGAGGGCTTTGACAATGTAAAACAGGGCAGGATTAATACTCAGTCGATGCGGATGTGGCTTATCTCCCGCTCTCCGCTCCGACTGGCTCTGTTAGCTATCCTGGGGCTCTGACAGACAGGTGATAGGCCAGGTCGGGCAGCCAGGTTTAGAATAGGAGAGCAGTAGTGCTCTTAGAGAGGATAAAGAGTAATTTCAGACCACACTGTTAGAGGATGAAGAGTAATTTCAGACCACGCTGTTAGAGAGGATAAAGAGTCATTTCAGACCACACTGTTAGAGGATAAAGAGTCATTTCAGACCACGCTGTTAGAGGATAAAGAGTCATTTCAGACCACACTGTTAGAGGATAAAGAGTCATTTCAGACCACGCTGTTAGAGAGGATAAAGAGTAATTTCAGACCACGCTGTTAGAGAGGATGAAGAGTCTTTTCAGACCACGTTGTTAGAGGATAAAGAGTTATTTCATGCCACGCTGTTAGAGGATAAAGAGTTATTTCAGACCACGCTGTTAGAGGATAAAGAGTTATTTCAGACCACGCTGTTAGAGGAAAAAGAGTCATTTCAGACCACGCTGTTAGAGGATAAAGAGTTATTTCAGACCACGCTGTTAGAGGATAAAGAGTCATTTCAGACCACGCTGTTAGAGGATGAAGAGTCATTTCAGACCACGCTGTTAGAGGATGAAGAGTCATTTCAGACCACGCTGTTAGAGGATAAAGAGTTATTTCAGACCACGCTGTTAGAGGATAAAGAGTCATTTCAGACCACGCTGTTAGAGGATAAAGAGTCATTTCAGACCACGCTGTTAGAGGATGAAGAGTCATTTCAGACCACGCTGTTAGAGGATAAAGAGTTATTTCAGACCACACTGTTAGAGGATGAAGAGTAATTTCAGACCACGCTGTTAGAGGATAAAGAGTTATTTCAGACCACGCTGTTAGAGGATAAAGAGTCATTTCAGACCACGCTGTTAGAGGATGAAGAGTCATTTCAGACCACGCTGTTAGAGGATAAAGAGTCATTTCAGACCACGCTGTTAGAGGATGAAGAGTCATTTCAGACCACGCTGTTAGAGGATAAAGAGTCATTTCAGACCACGCTGTTATAGGATAAAGAGTTATTTCAGACCACACTGTTAGAGGATGAAGAGTTATTTCAGACCACGCTGTTAGAGGATGAAGAGTCATTTCAGACCACGCTGTTAGAGGATAAAGAGTCATTTCAGACCACGCTGTTAGAGGATAAAGAGTCATTTCAGACCACGCTGTTAGAGGATAAAGAGTCATTTCAGACCACGCTGTTAGAGGATAAAGAGTCATTTCAGACCACACTGTTAGAGGATGAAGAGTCATTTCAGACCACACTGTTAGAGGATGAAGAGTTATTTCAGACCACGCTGTTAGAGGATGAAGAGTCATTTCAGACCACGCTGTTAGAGGATAGAGTTATTTCAGACCACGCTGTTAGAGGATAAAGAGTCATTTCAGACCACGCTGTTAGAGGATGAAGAGTCATTTCAGACCACGCTGTTAGAGGATAAAGAGTCATTTCAGACCACGCTGTTAGAGGATAAAGAGTTATTTCAGACCACACTGTTAGAGGATAAAGAGTTATTTCAGACCACACTGTTAGAGGATTGTAACGTCCTGACCAGAGTTCTTATGTGTTTTGCTTGTTTAGTGTTGGTCAGGACGTGAGCTGGGTGGGAATTCTATGTTGTGTGTCTAGTTCGTCTGTTTCTATGTTCAGCCTGATATGGTTCTCAATCAGAGACAGCTGTCAATCGTTGTCCCTGATTGAGAATCATATATAGGTGGCTTGTTTTGTGTTGGGGATTGTGGGTGGTTGTTTCCTGTCTTTGTGTTTTGTCTGCACCAGCAAGGACTGTGACGGTTAGTGTGTTTTGTCAGTTTGTATCGTGTTTTTGTTTTGTCTATTAAATTTCATTATGTCTAATTACCACGCTGCACATTGGTCCTCTGATCCTTCTCGCCTCTCCTCGTCTGAGGAGGAGGACGAAGTAGACTGCCGTTACAAGGATGAAGAGTCATTTCAGACCACACTGTTAGAGGATAAAGAGTCATTTCAGACCACGCTGTTAGAGGATGAAGAGTCATTTCAGACCACGCTGTTAGAGGATGAAGAGTTATTTCAGACCACACTGTTAGAGGATGAAGAGTTATTTCAGACCACGCTGTTAGAGGATGAAGAGTCATTTCAGACCAGGCTGTTAGAGGATAAAGAGTCATTTCAGCGTTATACCTCTTGACCTTTCTTTCCCTTTATTCTTATTTTTTCAGATGAGGGTGATTGATACAGTTAGGTTTTTTTTTAAACTGGACTGGGTTAATTAATGGCTGTTTTCATTTGTTTGTTCAGGATCTAAATAAATTAAAACGTATTGAAGACGTAACGAGGAGAAATTAGAATGAAATGATTACAGTGGCAAGAAAAAGTATGTGAACCCTTTGGAATTACATGGATTTCTGCATAAATTGGTCATCAAATTTGATCTGACCCTCATCTAAGTCACAACAATAGACAAACACAGTCTGCTTAAACTAATAACACAAACAATTATACGTTTTCATGTCTTTATTGAACACAACGTGTAAACATTCACAGTTCAGGGTGGGAAAAGTATGTGAACCCTTGGATTTAATAACTGGTTGACCCTCCTTTGGCAGCAATAACCTCAACCAAATGTTTTTTGTTGTTGCAGATCAGACCTGCACAACAGTCAGGAGGAATTTTGGAACATTCCTCTTTACAAAACTGTTTCAGTTCAGCAATATTCTTGGGATGTCTGGTGTGAACTGCTCTCTTGAGGTCATGCCACTGCATCTTAATCGGGTTGAGGTCAGGACTCTGACTGGGCCACTCCAGAAGGCGTATTTTCTTCTGTTGAAGCCATTCTGTTGTTGATTTACTTCTGTGTTTTGGGTAGTTGTCCTGTTGCATCACCCAACTTCTGTTGACCTTCAATTGGCAGACAGATAGCCTTACATTCTCCTGCAAAAAGTATTGATAAACTTGGGAATTCATTTTTCTGTCTATGATAGCAAACTGTCCAGGCCCTGAGGCAGCAAAGCAGCCCCAAACCATGATGCTCCCTCCACCATACTTTACAGTTGGGATGAGGCTTTGATGTTGGTGTGCTGTGACTTTTTTTCTCTACACATAGTGTTGTGTGTTCCTTCCAAACAACTCCACTTTAGTTTCATCTGTCCACAAAATATTTTGCCAGTAGCGCTGTGGAACGTCCAGGTGCTCCTTTGCGATCTTCAGACAGCAGTGGCTTCTTCTGTGGTGTTCTCCCATGAACACCATTCTTGTTTAGTGTTTTACGTATCGTAGACTCGTCAACAGAGATGTTAGCATGTTCCAGAGATTTCTATAAGTCTTTAGCTGACACTCTAGGATTCTTCTTAACCTCATTGAGCATTCTGCGCTGTGCTCTTGCAGTCATCTTTGCAGGACGGCCACTCCTAGGGAGAGTAGCAACAGTGCTGAACTTTCTCCATTTATAGACAATTTGTTTTACCTTGGACTGATGAACATCAAGGCTTTTAGAGATACTTTGTAACCCTTTCCAGCTTTATGCAAGTCAACAATTCTTAATCTTAGGTCTTCTGAGATCTCTTTTGTTTGAGGCATGGTTCACATCAGGCAATGCTTCTTGTGAATAGCAAACTCAAATTTTGTGAGTGTTTTGTATAGGGCAGGGCAACTCTAACCAACATCTCCAATCTCATCTCATTGATTGGACTCCAGGTTAGCTGACTCCAATTAGCTTTTGGAGAAGTCATTAGTCTAGGGGTTCACATATGTTTTCCAACCTACACTGTGAATTTTTAAATTATGTATTCAATATAGACAAGTAAAATACAATTTGTGTGTTATTAGTTTAAGCACACTGTGTGTGTCTATTGTTGTGACTTAGATGATGGCCAGATCAAATGTTATGACCAATTTATGCAGAAATCCAGGTAATTCAAAAAGGGTTCACATACTTTTTCTTGCCACTGTATAATATCATTAAAATCAATTTTTTTGCATGTTAGGTAAACCATTCCATTAGTATGTGTTAGTGGACTAGTGTTAGCCTTTATTAGCATGTATGTTAGACTCACTTTATTTGGATAGTCCGGATGTTTAATCTCTAGATGCTCTACAGATGGTCATACTATCAATAAACTGTCTGTTGATAACGCAACTGCTTGCTAAGGTTAGGGTTAGAATAAGGGTTAGGGTAAGGGTTAGGATAAGGGCTTTAGAGCTAGGGTTAGGGTTAGGGTTAGAATAAGGGTTAGGGTTAGGGTTAGGATAAGGGCTTTAGAGCTAGGGTTAGGGTTAGGATAAGGGTTAGGGTTAGGGTTAGGATAAGGGCTTTAGAGTTAGGGTTAGTAGATAGTTGGTTGAAATGTTACTGATAGTCTGTAGCACGTCTACAGATGAACTATCCAAATAAAGTGTTACCTATGTTAGCCTATACTATCTGCTCTTCACAACCACTCAACATTACCTGACCTCTGTGAAGAGAGATCGATTCCCTGGCATTAACATCCTCACCTGTCAATCATCTGTCAAACCCCTCCCCCTTACGACAAGCAAACCTGCCCTGTCCATTCTCACTCTATCCGTCTCAGCTAACTCCAATTAAATAAAGAGGTGAATTACTACCCCTGACACGTGGATCCAAACCCCTTCCTCCCTCCATCACTTCTCTCTATCCTCATCAGCAGTCAGGTCCAAGGTCTATAGCCCAGGCCCAGACTCCCCAGAGGGCCTCTAAGACCGACCAGCCAACAGCAGCAAGCTAGCCCTTCCTCTCTGCGAGTGGCTGGCGTGTACGAGCTGTATGAATAAAGCATGGTCCTTACAGCTCAGTGAAACCTCAGCCACTGTAAGCAGACACGGGGCTGAGGCAATCCAGACCACATCCTCATTCAGTCACCGTGGCCGGTCCGACCTCTCCCATCTGGCATTCAGCTCCTCAGCCTCTTATATAATGAATGACCCCTATATGATGAACACACACAGAACCACACAGTATGCAAGCAAGCATGCGTGCACAGACACACACATGTATAAACACACACACACACACACACACACACACACACACACACACACACACACACACACACACACACACACACACACACACACACACAGTAAATACACACGCACACACACATACAGTAAATACACACACGCACACAAACACACACACATGCATGTATAAACACACACACACACCCACACATACAGTAAATACACACACACATGCACCACACACACACACACATGCATGCAAATACAGTATATATGCATGCATGCATTCACACAATCTCACTCTCGCTCTCTTTTACTTAATCCCTCCCTTGGTGTGAAACGGCAACGTATGGCCTCTGATGCATGGAGCACAAACTCCTCCGTAGCTGTTCACTGTCTTGGCTGGAAGTCCCTGTGCACAAACTCAGTTAGCACCTCAATATTTAACAGCAGTTTCCTTTCCCTCAGTAAAACCTACACACACTAGTCTATTGAATTGGTCAGAGCTGGTTGGTCTGAGCAACTATTCAGATTGAAAGGTGTTGAAGGTTCAGGGTTGGTGGGTTGCTGTGAGTGATTTCTATCGGAGGGGGTTAAAGCTGAAAGAAAAAAACACTCGACAAATTCATTTAGGACTGAGACTGAGGACGACCGACAGTGTGAGACTGAGGACGACCGACAGTGTGAGACTGAGGACGACAGACAGTGTGAGATTGAGGACGACAGACAGTGTGAGACTGAGGACGACAGACAGAGTGAGGACGACAGACAGAGTGAGACTCAGGACGACAGACAGAGTGAGACTCAGGACGACAGACAGAGTGAGACTCAGGACGACAGACAGAGTGTGAGAAACAGAGTTCAAGACAAGAAACAGAAGAAGAAATCTAGGATCAATAGATGTTCCTTGCTAGTAAAAACCGGCAGACATATTGAAATCTAGAAGAAAGGTAAATAATTGATGGCATCTCTTTTTCACTTTGCTTCAGATGTTTCGTGTCTCCTCCAGATGGGATCACTAGTGAAGGGGGTTAGATCTTGGAAAAGTATCAATGATTCATAAAAATATCATGAGCGCTGCTTGCTTACAAAAGGAGTAAGTAATCTGTGTGTGTGTCGGCTGATGGATACCTCAAAGGACAGGCTAGACCCAGAAGATAAAGAAGGAGTGCAACACCACACAACAACAAGAACAGAGGTTAAAAAGAGAGGATAAACAAAGAAAGAGAGAGACAGTAAAGCCATGAGAGAGACACAAAGTGCATTACCATATCTGACAGCTCCTGTATGACTAGTGTTTCAACCAGCTGCATGGATGAACAGAAGCAAGACAGAGAGAGAGAGAGAAGGATAGAGTAGGAGAGAGAGGGGGTGGCGGGGGGGGGACCGGAACAGGCCAGATAGCGCCATTGAAGTGTATCAGACTGGCAGGGCTTGGTGAGCTGCAGTGGGTCCACAGGGACTACCTATCGTCACACGGTTCCAACCCTGCTGCCTCAGGTGTATTGCCTCTTCCTGTTTGAAGGAGCTGGCTGGATTTAGTGAGTGGCTAACCGCGGAAAGGCTAGCTAGTGAAGAACCTTGACTGTGGCCAGCACATTCAAAAGGCTATAAATGTAGTGAGGGAGATGTGGAGATGATGGGATCTGTTGGGGATTCTACAGAGGGAAGACGGGAGATGTATATGCTTACACACACAAGCACGCACGCACGCACGCACGCACGCACGCACGCACGCACGCACGCACGCACGCACGCACACACACATTTAAATACACACGTATACGGACGCACACACACTCCGTACACTTAGCCAGCCAAACTGACTATCGGCACTTTACATTCCAAGGTGTTAAAATACAGCCCGTTTAAGTGGGGGGCCGTCTAAGTCGTTACGGCTGAAGCTCTGACAATTAGTCATCATAATATTGCTTCGGCATCGGCAACAATAATACATGCAGTTATGTATGTGAGCATCCAAGCGGCGCTAACATCCCACAGCGTGCCTGAGCCACACCGGCACAATAACCAATAGACTGCAGCCTTTATCCGTAATGAGAGAACAGGAGCTGAATAAAGCCAGGATGCAGCAGGCGAGGTGAATGGCAAAACCAGCAGGATGACAGTGATAGCACACAGGGAAGGGTTAGCGGTTAGAGACTTAGCGCCCGCCGTGTTAACCGTCTCCCCAGTGGAAGCAGACAAGCGTGACACGTTTAGGAGACTAGCGTGATTTATTCAGTCACCGTCGGACGTCGTCGTTGAAAATGTTGTTGTTGGAAATTGGAATTTCAAAAGGCTCTCTCTCTCCTGGGACGTGGATGGTTCTCTGAGTAAACAAGTTTTTATACCGCCGCTAACACTGACAGAATATTCTATTCATATTTAGATAACATCTGTTTCATAACTATGAACCAGGTGGGTAGATATAGAAAAAGAAGAGGGAAGGATTTTGAGAAGCTTTGGGCTTTATTTAACTTTACAACCCAAGCCGGGAACATGTTTCCGTGGCGAACATGTTTCCGTGGCGAACATGTTTCTGTGGCGAACATGTTTCCGTGGCGAACATGTTTCTGTGGCGAACATGTTTCTGTGGTTAATAAAAACACAAATGTCTCTCTTTGTCTATGACATCATGGACCGGGCCTTGAACCTGTGTGCTCCTGTACAATGACATCACTCCCCTCCCTCTCTTTTGTCCCTCCCATTCTCCTCCTCCCCTGTCAAATAAGCTGCTGACCCACAATGCATGGCGGCTAGCAGGCAGGAAGCAGATGGCTTGCTGGCCCTCGCGGATGGCAGGGGACCAAGGGTGGCACCGGTTGTTGTTTTTGATGAGCTATGCACATATGAAACCACCACATCTGGTGCTACCATGTGGGACCCTCAATTTGGCCAAGGCCCATCAAGTCAGAATCCCCATCAAACACACACACACACACACACACACACACACACACCCCCCCCCCCCCTTCCTGTTCCAGCTGCATCCATACAACTGTTTACTAAATACTATGAATGATGCCTGATGGGAGGTGGGGCCGAGCCGCTACACATACACACACACAGGTCGGCCCCCCTCATCAATGACTTTGATTAAAAATCCCCCCCCCCCCAAAAAAAAAAAATATTGAATATGCAGCAGTATTAAGCCAGCCTTGGAGAGGAGCTGATTTGTCAATTGTCCGTATTTCATCACCAAGATCCAGCAACACCTCTAGGGTGCTATAATGGAAAACAGAAGAAAAAAGGCCTCATCATTCGATTGCTCCGTTATCTTAATCATTAAGCTCTTCTGTGCTTAATGAATGCCTCGACGAGGGTTTGGGAGAGAATTAGGACGTGATTGGTTGGCGGAGGTGTGAGTGAGTGATCTGAATGCTAAGTCAGAGGTATTCTAGAGAGACGAGTGATTCACACGCGGCGCTCAGCGACTCGCCATCCATTAGATTGTTTTAATTAAGCTTAATTAGAGATGCAATTACAATGATGGGCTTGATAACCGGTATTAAATCATTCATCCATAAATGTTATGTTAAAATGGAAGGAGAAGAAAAACTAATGAGGACGAGAAAGAAGAGGGGATGAGGGGAATGACGGGGGGGAGGTGGAGGACTGTTGGCAAACGGCCAGCAATTAGTTGGATGTGCTCGATTGCAGGGAGCCTCCGGTGTGATGACTCATGTTGACAGGTGTTGAAGGAGAGTTATGTGTGTCGGGGGAACCAGGTAAACACACAAACACACATACACTCTCATCCCATCCCCAGCTCACAGATAAATCCTGTGTGTTTATTACTCGCAGTCAGCAGGTCAGGGGGTCAGCCGGTCAGGAAGGGAGAGAGAGCATGAGATAGATAGATAGATAGGGAGAGAGAGCATGAGATAGAGAGAGGGAGGAAGGGAGAGAGAGCATGAGATAGATAGATAGAGAGAGGGAGGGAGAGAGAGCATGAGATAGAGAGAGAGAGGGAGGGAGGGAGAGAGAGAGAGCAGCTCAGAAGGCTGACTCAGACAGGCTCTAGAACAGGCACAGCTAGGCCCCTCATCTATCTGGCTTAATGGTGCCCTCTCACCATGGCATCAGCCAGTCATCACCATGATTTATGTATGTGTGGCAAGGCTGGGCCCAGGGTGGGGGGCATGGCAGTTCAGCCAAACTGCTCTGAGGTGCCCTGGTCTAGGCCAGGTCTGGTCTGGCTGCCAGCTTCCCTGATGCCCTGGTGCCCTGGCACCTCCATCAGGGCCCTTCTGCCAGGCAGTCTGCTGCAGCAGTGGAGGATTGGGGCACGCTGTGTGCTAGGTCCAATATTTATTGGACCCAGACTGTGTTGACTACCTCCTGTGATGTCATAATTCAGCCATCACTTTGTTGCAGTTTGAATTCACTTTAAACAATTTCACCTTTTAATTTAATGTGTCGTGTCAATACTAGTTTACAGCATAACCAATGAATACATCCTTTCAGTAAGAGGACGTGTGCAATCACATTAGCCTGCGGCTATGGAACCCTGACCTGTTCACCGGACGTGCTACCTGTCCCAAACCTGCTGTTTTCAACTCTCTAGAGACAGCAGGAGCGGTAGAGATACTCTTAATGATCGGCTATGAAAAGCCAACTGACATTTACTCCTGAGGTGCTGACTTGCTGCACCCTCGACAACTGGACTGGCCACCCCTCATAGCCTGGTTCCTCTCTAGGTTTCTTCCTAGGTTTTGGCCTTTCTAGGGAGTTTTTCCTAGCCACCGTGCTTCTACACCTGCATTGCTTGCTGTTTGGGGTTTTAGGCTGGGTTTCTGTACAGCACTTTGAGATATCAGCTGATGTAAGAAGGGCTATATAAATACATTTGAATTGATTATTCAGCATTGTTTTGAAACTACTACAATGCAACAACGCTGCACCCCCATTGGCACTGGGCTTCCATCACAGACCAACCACTATCCGTCTCTTCACACAGATGACAGACTTCCCTACTCTCTGCCGTTCTCTTCCATCCATGAGTCAGACTGGAGTAATGGCCAGTCGTTCCAGTGGAATTCTGGGTATAAGACATCTGAGTGTACATGCGCGCACACACACACACACTTTTGTTTACACTGCTGCTACTGTCTGTTTATTATCTATATATAGTCACTTTACCCCGACCTACATGTACAGTACATATTACCAATGACCTCGACTAACCTGTACCCCCGCACATTGACTCGACCCAGTACCCCCTTTTATTAGCCTCGTTGTTATTTTATTGTGTTACTTTTTTTACTTTAGTTTATTTATTTTCTTAAAACTGCCTTGTTGGTTAAGGGCTTGTAAGTAAGCATTTCACTGTAATGTCTACACCTGTTGTATATACAAAAATACAATTTTATTTGACACACACACACAGGGCCTGGATATGAAAGCGACCCCTCAGAGCAATAGCAGCATGGGGCTTCCTCTCCTTCACTAATGAGCTGAGCTATCAATGCTGTAATTAGTTCATCCATAACACTAAGCACTCAATTACTCTCCACCAGAGAAAAACCTCACAAAGTAGATGAAATGCCACTGTACCATCCTCTCTCTCCCTCTCCCGCTCCCACTCCCTCTCCATCTCACTCGTTCTCCCTCCCTCCCTCTCTCTCTCTCCCGCTCCCTCTCCATCTCACTCGTTCTCCCTCCCTCCCTCTCTCCCGCTCCCTCTCCCTCTCCATCTCACTCGTTCTCCCTCCCTCCCACCCTCTCTCCCACTCCCTCTCCATCTCCCTCTCCTCTATCTTGTCCCTCTGCCTCAGAGCAGGGAGACACAAAAGGACTTTCCCTCCCAACATACACATTGATCTTCCCTTTCTCTCACTTTCTCATTTTTAACTTTCAGTTTTATGCCCAGAGAAACAGCCAATTGAGTGAGATGTGGAGAGGAGGAGATTTGCCTGTGCCAGACTAGTTTACAGGGAGAGACCGGCTGACTAGATGATCAAACCACATGAATCATGTAAAAGTGACTGACTAGATGATCAAACCACATGAATCATGTAAAAGTGACTGACTAGATGATCAAACCACATGAATCATGTAAAAGTGACTGACTAGATGATCAAACCACATGAATCATGTAAAAGTGACTGACTAGATGATCAAACTACATGAATCATGTAAAAGTGACTGACTAGATGATCAAACTACATGAATCATGTAAAAGTGACTGACTAGATGATCAAACCACATGAATCATGTAAAAGTGACTGACTAGATGATCAAACTACATGAATCATGTAAAAGTGACTGACTAGATGATCAAACCACATGAATCATGTAAAAGTGACTGACTAGATGATCAAACCACATGAATCATGTAAAAGTGACTGACTAGATGATCAAACCACATGAATCATGTAAAAGTGACTGACTAGATGATCAAACCACATTTGGTGTTCATTTTTCTGTTGTGTTTATTTTGACTAACTTTTCTCAGAGCTGCTACAAACTCAGATAACTGTAGCTATTATTCAGTGATTTTCTGTAGGACCATCTTTAACAGTCACAGTTATTTGATTGTATAACTTGTATAGAGAGGGAGGAGATTTGAACGTTTCTAATGTCTGGAAAAGGGGAGGTTGCATTTGAACAGATGGAGTACGGGGTTGGGGGACTGATTTAGATGGTAGGACTTTTAGGGGAATTTCCCATTTCCTTCTGCCCTTCATTTAGTGCAGGTTGATCAGTATCATGTATCAGTTCCCAAGGTCAACTGGGGTCAATTCCATCTGAATTGACCCCAGCCTTGTCAGTTACATTCATGAAGTCTCAACTGCATAATGCTTCCTTAACAAAAATGTCAGGCCTGTACCACGGACCCTGCTGTTGAGAAGGTTCCCTAAACCTATGCAAATGTGGCGCAGGTGGAATGGCCATCTCATTTGCAAACATGACCAGTCAGCCAACCAACCCCAACCACCCTGTTTGCATGTAAATTCAAATCCCAGGTTGGCCTGCACTATGTCAACTAATCTGCCCAGCTCTTTCCCCCATGTTCAAATATTAATGCATGTGGCAGCGTTGTAATAACCATAAACAATGATTTATGCCCTGCAACGAGAACAGGAAGTAGGGGAGGTAATACGGTTGGGGTTGTAACCAATCAGGGATCCTCAATAGTCTCTCATCTGGGGTAATCTGTCAGGTAGTTAGCTAGGCTGAAAAAGAGTCAGGTGACAACCCCTGGTTAGAAAACATTAACCCACCCCAGCGCCATGGAATTGCTGTTAACACACAGACACACCAAAGCACAGGATCTCACATACAGAAATCCCCTATACGCTTACACACAGACACACCAGAGCACAGGGACCTAATAGTTTGACAACCACTGTGTCCCTCACCTGGTGACTTGCTAGCATTTGAGAACCAGAGGACATAATAGATTTTCAGTTTAATTTACAGACCAGAGAAAGAAGGATGGATGGATGGCGTGACAGAGGGATGGATGGATGGAGTGACAGAGGGATGGATGGATGGAGTGACAGAGGGATGGATGAATGGAGTGACAGAGGGATGGATGGATGGAGTGACAGAGGGATGGATGGAGTGACAGAGGGATGGATGGATGGAGTGACAGAGGGATGGATGGATGGAGTGACCGAGGGATGGATGGATGGATGGAGTGACAGAGGGATGGATGGATGGAGTGACAGAGGGATGGATGGAGTGACAGAAGGATGGATGGATGGAGTGACAGGGATGGATGGATGGAGTGACAGAGGGATGGATGGAGTGGCAGAGGGATGGATGGAGTGGCAGAGGGATGGATGGAGTGACAGAGGGATGGATGGAGTGACAGAGGGAAGGAGGGATGGCATGAGGGAGGGAGAAGGAAGAGGGGAGGAGCCGGTGTGGAGCCCAAGATGTCAGGACAGGAGGACGAGGGGAGGAGACAGTGTGGAGCCCAAGATGTCAGGACAGGAGGACGAGGGGAGGAGCCAGTGTGGAGCCCAAGATGTCAGGACAGGAGGACGAGGGGAGGAGCCAGTGTGGAGCCCAAGATGTCAGGACAGGAGGACGAGGGGAGGAGCCAGTGTGGAGCCCAAGATGTCAGGACAGGAGGACGAGGGGAGGAGACAGTGTGGAGCCCAAGATGTCAGGACAGGAGGACGAGGGGAGGAGACAGTGTGGAGCCCAAGATGTCAGGACAGGAGGACGAGGGGAGGAGCCAGTGTGGAGCCCAAGATGTCAGGACAGGAGGACGAGGGGAGGAGCCAGTGTGGAGCCCAAGATGTCAGGACAGGAGGACGAGGGGAGGAGCCAGTGTGGAGCCCAAGATGTCAGGACAGTAATTAGTGTTTCTGAAACCTGAGTAGTTATTTAAAAATCAATGCCTTGTCATTATACCTATGGATTACCCATGGCCAGCGAACATATTGATTTGATCATGTGCTGCTTATGAAGCGAGGCCCAAGTCATTTGATGCCAAACCGCATGGGGAGGAGGGTGGAGGGGTGGTGGGATGGAAGGGGAACGGGGGTGGAAGGGAGGATGGGTGGATGGGGATGGAGGGGAAATTTCTGATAATAGCTTTCTGTTATTAATGCTGTATTTATCTGTGGGGTAGGCCACAAGGAGGGGCAGAGGTGTGTAGGGAGGATAGTAAGTGTGTGTGTGTGTGCGTGTGTCTTTATCCATTCACTGGAGTGGAAAGACACAAACAGGTCTACAATCTGCATAAAAGTCAACAGGAATTGGAGAAGCCAACAGAGGCAACGGAGATGTTTTTCTATCATGGCTTCATGGGCCTTATTTATGGTGCATTTCTCACTTCTGCCGTACTTGGAGATTCTAGTATTTGCGTGCGCAACAAATGATTGTATTTATCAAACTGTCGCACACAACATACTCATGTTTCATGGACCAATCAGAGCCATACAAGATTTGTGCGCTCATTAATTAGCGTTAAAACCCTGCTTGAAACACACCCTCCATTCACCTGTTATTGTAACAAAACACCCTCCATACACCTGTTATTGTAACAAAACACCCTCCATACACCTGTTATTGTGACAAAAACACCCTCCATTCACCTGTTATTGTAACAAATCACCCTCCATTCACCTGTTATTGTGACAAAAACACCCTCCATTCACCTGTTATTGTAACAAAACACCCTCCATACACCTGTTATTGTGACAAAAACACCCTCCATTCACCTGTTATTGTAACAAACACACCCTCCATTCACCTGTTATTGTGACAAAACACCCTCCATTCACCTGTTATTGTAACAAAACACCCTCCATACACCTGTTATTGTGACAAAAACACCCTCCATACACCTGTTATTGTAACAAAACACCCTCCATTCACCTGTTATTGTAACAAATCACCCTCCATTCACCTGTTATTGTGACAAAAACACCCTCCATTCACCTGTTATTGTAACAAAACACCCTCCATTCACCTGTTATTGTAACAAAACACCCTCCATTCACCTGTTATTGTAACAAACACACCCTCCATTCACCTGTTATTGTAACAAAACACCCTCCATTCACCTGTTATTGTGACAAAAACACCCTCCATTCACCTGTTATTGTGACAAACACACCCTCCATTCACCTGTTATTGTGACAAACACACCCTCCATTCACCTGTTATTGTGACAAAAACACCCTCCATTCACCTGTTATTGTAACAAAAACACCCTCCATTCACCTGTTATTGTAACAAAACACCCTCCATTCACCTGTTATTGTAACAAACACACCCTCCATTCACCTGTTATTGTGACAAAACACCCTCCATTCACCTGTTATTGTAACAAAAACACCCTCCATTCACCTGTTATTGTAACAAAAACACCCTCCATTCACCTGTTATTGTGACAAAAACACCCTCCATTCACCTGTTATTGTAACAAAAACACCCTCCATTCACCTGTTATTGTAACAAACACCCTCCATTCACCTGTTATTGTAACAAAACACCCTCCATTCACCTGTTATTGTGACTAAAACACCCTCCATTCACCTGTTATTGTAACAAAACACCCTCCATTCACCTGTTATTGTGACAAAACACCCTCCATTCACCTGTTATTGTAACAAAACACCCTCCATTCACCTGTTATTGTGACACCCTCCATTCACCTGTTATTGTAACAAACACACCCTCCATTCACCTGTTATTGTGACACCCTCCATTCACCTGTTATTGTGACAAAACACCCTCCATTCACCTGTTATTGTGACAAAACACCCTCCATTCACCTGTTATTGTAACAAAAACACCCTCCATTCACCTGTTATTGTAACAAACACCCTCCATTCACCTGTTATTGTAACAAAACACCCTCCATTCACCTGTTATTGTGACTAAAACACCCTCCATTCACCTGTTATTGTAACAAAACACCCTCCATTCACCTGTTATTGTGACAAAACACCCTCCATTCACCTGTTATTGTAACAAAACACCCTCCATTCACCTGTTATTGTGACACCCTCCATTCACCTGTTATTGTAACAAACACACCCTCCATTCACCTGTTATTGTGACACCCTCCATTCACCTGTTATTGTGACAAAACACCCTCCATTCACCTGTTATTGTGACAAAACACCCTCCATTCACCTGTTATTGTGACAAAACACCCTCCATTCACCTGTTATTGTGACAAAAACACCCTCCATTCACCTGTTATTGTGACAAAACACCCTCCATTCACCTGTTATTGTAACAAAAACACCCTCCATTCACCTGTTATTGTAACAAAACACCCTCCATTCACCTGTTATTGTGACAAAACACACCCTCCATTCACCTGTTATTGTAACAAAAACACCCTCCATTCACCTGTTATTGTAACAAAACACCCTCCATTCACCTGTTATTGTAACAAACCACCCTCCATTCACCTGTTATTGTGACTAAAACACCCTCCATACACCTGTTATTGTAACAAAACACCCTCCATTCACCTGTTATTGTGACTAAAACACCCTCCATACACCTGTTATTGTAACAAAACACCCTCCATTCACCTGTTATTGTGACAAAACACCCTCCATTCACCTGTTATTGTGACAAAACACCCTCCATTCACCTGTTATTGTAACAAAACACCCTCCATTCACCTGTTATTGTAACAAAACACCCTCCATTCACCTGTTATTGTAACAAAAACACCCTCCATTCACCTGTTATTGTAACAAAACACCCTCCATTCACCTGTTATTGTAACAAAAACACCCTCCATTCACCTGTTATTGTAACAAACCACCCTCCATTCACCTGTTATTGTAACAAAAACACCCTCCATTCACCTGTTATTGTAACAAAGCACCCTCCATTCACCTGTTATTGTAACAAAACACCCTCCATTCACCTGTTATTGTAACAAAAACACCCTCCATTCACCTGTTATTGTAACAAAGCACCCTCCATTCACCTGTTATTGTAACAAAAACACCCTCCATTCACCTGTTATTGTGACAAAAACACCCTCCATTCACCTGTTATTGTGACAAAACACCCTCCATTCACCTGTTATTGTAACAAAACACCCTCCATTCACCTGTTATTGTAACAAAACACCCTCCATTCACCTGTTATTGTAACAAAAACACCCTCCATTCACCTGTTATTGTGACAAAACACCCTCCATTCACCTGTTATTGTAACAAAACACCCTCCATTCACCTGTTATTGTGACAAAACACCCTCCATTCACCTGTTATTGTAACATAACACCCTCCATTCACCTGTTATTGTGACAAAACACCCTCCATTCACCTGTTATTGTGACAAAACACCCTCCATTCACCTGTTATTGTGACAAAACACCCTCCATTCACCTGTTATTGTAACAAAACACCCTCCATTCACCTGTTATTGTGACAAAAACACCCTCCATTCACCTGTTATTGTAACAAACACCCTCCATTCACCTGTTATTGTAACAAAACACCCTCCATTCACCTGTTATTGTAACAAAAACACCCTCCATTCACCTGTTATTGTAACAAAACACCCTCCATTCACCTGTTATTGTAACAAAACACCCTCCATTCACCTGTTATTGTAACAAACACACCCTCCATTCACCTGTTATTGTGACAAAACACCCTCCATTCACCTGTTATTGTAACAAAACACCCTCCATTCACCTGTTATTGTGACAAAACACCCTCCATTCACCTGTTATTGTGACAAAACACACCCTCCATTCACCTGTTATTGTAACAAAAACACCCTCCATTCACCTGTTATTGTGACAAAAACACCCTCCATTCACCTGTTATTGTAACAAAAACACCCTCCATTCACCTGTTATTGTAACAAAACACCCTCCATTCACCTGTTATTGTAACAAAACTCCCTCCATTCACCTGTTATTGTAACAAAAACACCCTCCATTCACCTGTTATTGTAACAAAAACACCCTCCATTCACCTGTTATTGTGACTAAAACACCCTCCATTCACCTGTTATTGTAACAAACACACCCTCCATTCACCTGTTATTGTGACAAAACACCCTCCATTCACCTGTTATTGTAACAAAACACCCTCCATTCACCTGTTATTGTAACAAACACACCCTCCATTCACCTGTTATTGTGACAAAACACCCTCCATTCACCTGTTATTGTAACAAAACACCCTCCATTCACCTGTTATTGTAACAAACACACCCTCCATTCACCTGTTATTGTAACACAAACACCCTCCATTCACCTGTTATTGTAACAAAACACCCTCCATTCACCTGTTATTGTAACAAAAACACCCTCCATTCACCTGTTATTGTAACAAACCACCCTCCATTCACCTGTTATTGTGACAAAAACACCTTCCATTCACCTGTTATTGTAACAAACACACCCTCCATTCACCTGTTATTGTAACAAAACACCCTCCATTCACATGTTATTGTAACAAAAACACCCTCCATTCACCTGTTATTGTAACAAAAACACCCTCCATTCACCTGTTATTGTAACAAAAACACCCTCCATTCACCTGTTATTGTGACAAAACACCCTCCATTCACCTGTTATTGTGACAAATCCCTCATTTGGTGCATGTTTTGGATGTTGGAACTAGGCCAGGACCGTTCCTAAAATAAAACGATTTGATCACATTTCTGTAGAGGCGTGGGCAGAACGTTTGAATCTTTTCTAGTGGCTTTTTCAAACAGAAAATCCATGCCGAGGGCCAAACACTGGCCGTGCATTCTGTAATATTGATTGTCCTTTACAACAATGCAAAAGTAAATGCTACAGCCCACACTTCTATGCAAAAGACAAATTGTTGTTCAATATCTTGGTGTAGTCTCTGAAGTTAAATAGGATATGATGTCACGCTCCTATCGCACAGCATTATTGTAGCCTAACCATACTGTCATAGGTACCGGTCTATTTACTGGCTATTGAATGAAATAGTTGCGCTATTGAATGAAATGGTCTCGCTATTGAATGAAATGGTCTCGCTATTGAATGAAATGGTCTCGCTATTGAATGAAATGGTCTCGCTATTGAATGAAATGGTCTCGCTATTGAATGAAATGGTCTCGCTATTGAATGAAATGGTAGCCTAATATTTGTTGTGAGGCAGGGGAAAAAAAGCAGTCAGAAAAGGAGAGACCTTTCTTATGATTTTACAATAAAAGTCAAAGAAACACATGAGACTACATGCTGCTATGTGATCTCCTGACCAACAACAAATGCATCTGTTTTATCATTAGGCTTACGTTTTAATGTTTTTATTAGCCTACCATTATTATAATTCCTGTGCATCAAACACTTCCATTTCCCCCAAAATAACACTATTTGCTTGCAGTACAATTGATCCACCACTAGAAGTTGTGCATGTGCATGGTCTGAGCTGTATGCAGAGATATGCACATTTTCCTTTTTTGTGCGCATACACCTTTGATAAATGAGGCCCCATGTATTTTTGAGCCCTGACTGTGGTTCTTATGGAGGCTCAGTGACCAGTCAGATGGAACTGTTAGCAGGCATAGCCAGGTGTGCCAATATCGGTGACTACAGCACAGCTTCAAACACTGCTGGACCAATCACCATCCAGTATCCAAATGACCAGTTTTATAAATGTGTTTTGGGATTTAAAAAACAGGGTCGGGGTCAATTCTATTTCAATTTAGGTAGTACAGGGGATGATTTATAAAATTACTTACTTCATCAATTGGAAATTATCCATTGGTTTTATACATTAATTAATTCCACTTCCTGATGTTAGTTGAAAAGGAATTGACCCCAACCCTCCAACACACTATTGATCCTGAGATAGAATTCCCTCCCCATTTCATTTTCTCTACAATCAACCAGTCCGTGGAAATCAAAGCACTAAAGAATAAAGTACAGCCACGGTGTAGCGCTTTGAGGTTCTCTGTTGATCTAATCCTAGGAGAGGATGTGTCTGCACTTAACAGCCTGCGCCTCGGATCGGAACGAGACCCAATTATTTCACAGAATCACTTCTAAATATTCATAATCTCTTTTGTTTCGCAAACTGTCTGTAGTTTTCCAGTGTTGACTCATTTACTGCAGTACGATTTAATCCTTCTCTTGTGACAGGGTTTTAAAAGCCCAGGGAAAACAGAGAGAGAAGAGGAAAGGGCCAAGTACTTCAAAAGCACAAGTCATTAGCTCCACCAAATCACTCTGAATGATGTCTAGGTTTTGCCGACTTGAAAATTAGGATGATGGTGTATTGCAATGAAAGAGTGAAGTCTTGGTGTACAGTAGTATTAGTGTACAGTAGTATTAGTGTACAGTAGTATTAGTGTACAGTAGTATTAGTGTACAGTAGCCGGTGCTGACTCATTGTCTTATTGACATAGTAGTTAGTACACCTTGATATGATATACATTATTACTGATGACGCACGCACGCACTTACGCACGCACACACGCACACACACACACACACACACACACACACACACACACACACACACACACACACACACACACACACACACACACACACACACACACACACACACACACACACACACACACACACACACACACACACACACACACACACACACACACACACACAGACACACGAGAGATTCAGACAGAGCAAATTAATTATCCGAAAGAAACAGCTTATTGAAAGACAGAGAGAGAAATAAAGAGAGAAAGAAAGAGCGAGCGAGAAAGGGGTGCAGGAGGTGCAGGGGTTGGGATGAGTGAAACAAAGACATGACTAAAATGAGTGGTGGTGGAGGTTGTGGATATAGAGAGAGGGATGAGAGGGGGTATCTTTGGAAGAGAGGGAAGAGAGGGAAGGGAGGGAAGAGAAGAGAGGTAGGGACGAGAAGGAAGAGAGGAAAGAGAGGGGGTATCTTTGGAAGAGAGGGAAGAGAGGGGATATCTTTGGAAGAGAGGGAAGGGAGGGAAGAGAAGGGAAGAGAGGGGGTACCTTTGGAAGAGAAGGAACTAAACAGCCAGATAAAAGGAAGTCCTCTAAGCTGTTGTAATCAGCCGGTGTACAGACAAGGCCCAAGTGGTTTTCCAACATAAGCCCCAGTGGATACTAAGGGTCCTGGGGAGTTCCAAGTTACCATCTCCCATAGGAGGCCCTGCCAAACGCCGGCACACATCAAAGGAGCTAACGGTTAGCCTCCCTGCCTCCTAACGTCAATGTCCCAGGGATTAGCATTAGCATAATTGAGGTTTATATACAGATGCTTAGTGGTGGCTTGATGGATCGCCCTCTCTCTCACCACAACTAGGACAAGGTTGGCTTGGAGTGTGTTTTGCATCCATGCAGCTAAAGAAGACCACCATCACCACCCACGTGTGCTACAGCCCCATATTCACACACACACACACACACACACACACACACACACACACACACACACACACACACACACACACACACACACACACACACACACACACACACACACACACACACACACACACACACACACACACACACACAGAGAGAGAGAGGGAGAGTAAGCAAATGAAAGTAACCAGCCATGCATTAAAAACCACAGGGACAAGTTCTCACCCAGACAACTTAATTTGTCTTCTCCTTCCTGAGCAAAACATCCCCCTATAGCCAGCACTACTCCAAGTCACACTTAACAAATACATCCCTATTGGCATTTTGCTATGTGCCAAATTTATTGACAATTTTGTTCCCCCGAACCAAAGTGAAGAGGTCAAACCATGTACCACAGCCCTGGAATTAGAAATCAATAGTCCCTACAGGCAGAAATGGGCAATGAGAGATCCCCATCTCCTTCCCCCTCACCTCCCATCTCCCCCCAGTTCTGACCCCAGTTGAGGAGTCTACCCCACATGGGCCAGCATCAACACCTTGCACTGTCCATGCCCCGATGACTTGAGGCTGTTCTGAGGGCAAAAGGGGGGAAGGGTGTTCCTAATATTTTGTACACTCACTGTATGAATATATATATATATATATAGATATATATATATAGAGAGAGATATCTATATATATTCTGGACTCTGACGTTGCTCAGAGCTAGAAACACCAGCATTACTACACTGTTGGAGACAGAAACACCAGCATTACTGCACTGTTGGAGCTAGAAACACCAGCATTACTGCACTGTTGGAGCTAGAAACACCAGCATTACTGCACTGTTGGAGCTAGAAACACCAGCATTACTGCACTGTTGGAGATAGAAACACCAGCATTACTGCACTGTTGGAGATAGAAACACCAGCGTTACTGCACTGTTGGAGCTAGAAACACAAGCATTACTACACTGTTGGAGCTAGAAACACCAGCATTACTGCACTGTTGGAGCTAGAAACACCAGCATTACTGCACTGTTGGAGATAGAAACACCAGCATTACTGCACTGTTGGAGATAGAAACACCAGCGTTACTGCACTGTTGGAGCTAGAAACACAAGCATTACTACACTGTTGGAGCTAGAAACACCAGCATTACTGCACTGTTGGAGCTAGAAACACCAGCATTACTACACTGTTGGAGCTAGAAACACCAGCATTACTGCACTGTTGGAGCTAGAAACACCAGCATTACTGCACTGTTGGAGCTAGAAACACCAGCATTACTACACTTTTGGAGCTAGAAACACCAGCATTACTACACTGTTGGAGCTAGAAACACCAGCATTACTGCACTGTTGGAGCTAGAAACACAAGCATTACTACACTGTTGGAGCTAGAAACACCAGCATTACTGCACTGTTGGAGCTAGAAACACCAGCATTACTACACTGTTGGAGCTAGAAACACCAGCATTACTGCACTGTTGGAGCTAGAAACACAAGCATTACTACACTGTTGGAGCTAGAAACACCAGCATTACTGCACTGTTGGAGCTAGAGACAAGCAATTCTCTGCACCTGCGATAACATCTGCAAATCTGTGAGCGTGACCAATAAACTTTGATTTGATTTTAGATCAATAACTGTCAACTTAATAACATGCTTTGTTCAACACTAAAGGAGACGACTCAGCCACAAAATATTTTTTGGAAGCTATAAAGAAAGTAATTTGAGCAACAACAAAAAATGTGAACTGGGGATTCGTAACGTTTAAATTATTTTCTGACCGATGCATGCTACATTTGGATTGGTTTGGGGTCCTGTGGACTAATGCCTCATGTCTTAAACATTTGAACAAGAGACCAATGTGTATCAGTGAATCGTTACATCCCTACTTCCCCCCTTTAGCCTATGATGGCCCACCCTCACACTCCTGTCTGATCCATTAATAACAGACAGTCGCTCTAGTCTGGTCTGCTCTGGTCTGGTCGCTCTAGTCTGCTCTGGTCTGGTCTGCTCTAGTCTGGTCTGCTCTGCTCTGGTCTGCTCTAGTCTGGTCTAGTCTGGTCTGGTCTGGTATGCTCTGGTCTGGTTTGCTCTGGTCTGGTTGCTCTAGTCTGGTCTGCTCTGGTCTGGTTGCTCTAGTCTGGTCTGCTCTGGTCTGGTCGCTCTAGTCTGGTCTGGTATGCTCTGGTCTGGTCAGCTCTGGTCTGGTCGCTCTAGTCTGCTCTGGTCTGGTCTGGTCGCTCTAGTCTGCTCTGGTCTACTCTGGTCTGGTCTGCTCTGCTCTGGTCTGCTCTAGTCTGCTCTAGTCTGGTGTGCTCTGGTCTGGTCTGCTCTGGTCTGGTTTGCTCTGGTCTGCTCTGGTTCCAGGGGCATGGGGAAAACTGCCACTCCAACCTTCAACGTGGCTCAGTATCCCACAGCCGGGACCAGTAATGGCCATAGCCAAGCCCTCCTAGTGGCTATATTCTGAATGGTGGTTCTGCTCCTATTGGTCATTGTCAGGTTCCTGTGTATTCCACATGAGGGGGTAGGAGAAGGAAAATGTAGAAGGTGGTGTGTGTGTGGGGGAGGTGAGGTGGTATGTGTGTGTGTGTGTGGCAGCGTGGAGGTTGTGTGTCTGTGGTGGTGGTGAGGTGGTGTGTGTGTGTGTGTGTGTGTGTGGCAGCGTGGAGGTTGTGTGTGTGGTGGTGGTGAGGTGGTGTGTGGTGGCGGGGAGGTTGTGTGTCTGTGGTGGTGGTGAGGTGGTGTGTGTGTGTGTGTGGCGGCGGGGAGGTGGTGTGTCTGTGGCGGTGGTGAGGTGGTGTGTGGCGGTGGTGAGGTGGTGTGTGGCGGTGGGGAGGTGGTGTGTGGCGGTGGGGAGGTGGTGTGTGTGTGGCGGGGAGGTTGTGTGTCTGTGGTGGTGGTGGTGAGGTGGTGTGTGTGTGTGTGTGTGTGGCGGCGGGGAGGTGGTGTGTCTGTGGCGGTGGTGAGGTGGTGTGTGGCGGTGGGGAGGTGGTGTGTGTGTGTTTGGTTTTGCTATCCAAAGATAGTAAAACAAGGAACATTTTGCAGTCCCCACAAGGAAAAATGCTATTTTAGGCTTAGGGGTTAGGTTTAGGGTTATGGGTTAGGTTTATGGTTAGGGTTACAATTAGAGTTAGGATTAGGGGTTGGGGTTAGGTCTAGTTCTAGAGTTAGAGGTTAGAGGTTAGAGGTTGGGGTTGAGGTTGAGGTTGAGGTTGGGTTTAGGTTCAGGGTTAGGGTTAAGGTTAAGGTTAAGGTTAAGGTTAGGGATTGGGGTTAGGTTTAGAGTTAAGGTTAGGGTTAGGTTTAGAGTTAAGGTTACGTTTAAGGTTAGGGTTAGGGTTAGAGTTAAGGTTACGTTTAAGGTTAGGGTTAGGGTTAGAGTTATGGTTAGAGTTAAGGTTAGGGTTAGGGAAAATAGGATTTTGAAAGGGAATCAATTGTTTGTTCCCTTCAAGGATAGTAAAACAGATGTGTGTGTGTGTGTGTATGCGTGTGATATGTGTGTGTCATGCTTGAATGCACACGTGTTTGTACATGCTTACCCGTGTGTGTTCATACAATTGTGTGTGATAAATAAATGATGAGCGACTCACTGATGGAGAGGGATGGGGTGGCAGGCAGCAGAGAGCTAACGGTAGTGGCTGGGATTGGAGGTGACAGGCTCACACACACACACACATACACACACACACACGACGTGTCTCTATTTACCAGCGGGCGGGGGCTGTTAACTGACTGACTGACGCGCTGACAAACAATTATCTCGGCTGACAGCATCACCACTCGCTAATTAATTGGAAGTGCAGGCAACAGTACAGCAGCCGGCAGGTAGAGAGTAAGAGAGAGAGAGAGAACCGTTTAGTTGTTGTTGTTGTGGTTGTTTGAGTCTGTAGATGTAGATGATGTAGATGATGTTGTAGATGATGTAGATGATGTAGATGATGTATATGTAGATGATGTAGATGATGTATATGATGTATATGATGTAGATGTAGATGATGTAGATGATGTAGATGATGTATATGATGTATATGATGTATATGTAGATGATGTAGATGATGTAGATGATGTATATGATGTATATGATGTATATGTAGATGATGTAGATGATGTAGATGATGTAGATGATGTATATGATGTAGATGATGTATATGTAGATGATGTATATGATGTATTTGATGTATATGTAGATGATGTAGATGATGTAGATGATGTATATGATGTAGATGATGTATATGTAGATGATGTAGATGATGATGATGTAGATGATGTATATGATGTAGATGATGTATATTATGTATATGTAGATGATGTATATTATGTATATGTAGATGATGTATATGATGATGATGTAGATGATGTAGATGATGTAGATGATGTATATGATGTATATGTAGATGATGTATATGATGTAGATGATGTAGATGATGTATATGATGTAGATGATGTATATGATGTATTTGATGTATATGTAGATGATGTAGATGGTGTAGATGATGTAGATGTAGATTATGTATTTGATGTATATGTATTTGATGTAGATGATGTAGATGGTGTAGATGGTGTAGATGGTGTAGATGGTGTAGATTATGTAGATGGTGTAGATTATGTAGATGATGTAGATGGTGTAGATGATGTAGATGGTGTAGATGGTGTAGATGGTGTAGATGATGTCGATTATGTAGATGATGTAGATGATGTAGATTATGTAGATGGTGTAGATTATGTAGATGGTGTAGATGGTGTAGGTTATGTAGATGGTGTAGGTTATGTAGATGGTGTAGATTATGTAGATGGTGTAGATGGTGTAGGTTATGTAGATGGTGTAGGTTATGTAGATGGTGTAGATTATGTAGATGGTGTAGATTATGTAGATGGTGTAGATTATGTAGATGGTGTAGATGATGTAGATGGTGTAGATGATGTAGATGGTGTAGATGATGTAGATGGTGTAGATGGTGTAGGTTATGTAGATGGTGTAGATTATGTAGATGGTGTAGATTATGTAGATGGTGTAGATTATGTAGATGGTGTAGATTATGTAGATGGTGTAGATGATGTAGATGGTGTAGATGATGTAGATGGTGTAGATGGTGTAGGTTATGTAGATGGTGTAGGTTATGTAGATGGTGTAGATTATGTAGATGATGTAGATGGTGTAGATGGTGTAGATGATGTCGATTATGTAGATGATGTAGATTATGTAGATGATGTAGATTATGTAGATGGTGTAGATTATGTAGATGGTGTAGATTATGTAGATGGTGTAGATTATGTAGATGGTGTAGATTATGTAGATGGTGTAGATGATGTAGATGGTGTAGATGGTGTAGATTATGTAGATGGTGTAGATGATGTAGATGATGTAGATGATGTAGATGGTGTAGATTATGTAGATGGTGTAGATTATGTAGATGATGTAGATGGTGTAGATGATGTAGATGGTGTAGATGATGTAGATGGTGTAGATGGTGTAGATTATGTAGATGGTGTAGATGGTGTAGATGGTGTAGATTATGTAGATGGTGTAGATTATGTAGATGGTGTAGATGATGTAGATGGTGTAGATGATGTAGATGGTGTAGATGGTGTAGATTATGTAGATGGTGTAGATGGTGTAGATGGTGTAGATTATGTAGATGGTGTAGATTATGTAGATGGTGTAGATTATGTAGATGGTGTAGATTATGTAGATGGTGTAGGTTATGTAGATGGTGTAGGTTATGTAGATGGTGTAGATTATGTAGATGTAGTTTAACACTTGAATGGTGTTGTCATATCTAATTTGAAGCTGTCTGTCTGCTGCACTGAAGGAAGGTCAATTGAGATACTATAGTCTCTGCTCAGGAATATGCACAACGACAGGTTTGTTTGTCTTTCTGTTTAGACTTTTTGAGGGTTACACAAATCATTATCACGTTTTCATATTGTACCACTCTGATACTGAAGACAAACAGCCAGGGTACAAGACCATAGGCCTACTAAATCAATGATTCTGTATTACACATCTAACCTCTGCTATTCAGATCTTGGAGCAGTGTTCCTCCTAGCAATGCTATTAAAGGTGTTTCTGTGTTCTTTGTGTAAACTGGTCTAGGACCAGTCACATGGTAAATAGATAGGACCAGACAGCCGGAACAGGCAAGCAGCAGGTAGCTCTGATGTAACCCTTCACCTGACACATATCCTCCCTGACAGCCCCCTCCCTCCGTCCGTCCGTCTCTCTCTCTCTCTCTTTCTCTCTCAACCTGACAACCACACCACCACACCAGCCAGGAGTGGAGGAGTGGAGGAGGACAGAAGAGGGGGATGAGAGAACAGACATAGGTTGAGGAGAAGGGGGGGTCAGCGCATGTTTTAAGTGTGTTATTACACGGTGGAGAGAGAGGGAGATGGAGACTGTAGCACCAGTCAAGTGGTGCTGGGTGGCTGTCACGCCAACGGAGCTGTCATTAGGACAAGCATGGAGAGGCTCTACTTGTTGTTGATGCTATCACATTTTAATCTCACAAGCATTATTACCTGGGTGGGCAAGGTTACCACTCGCCTCTGCTCGAGTAGAAAAAACACCCACCCACACGCAAGCGCAAACACACACACACACACACACACACACACACACACACACACACACACACACACACACACACACACACACACACACACACACACACACACACACACACACACACATCGATCCACTCAAGTATGACACTTATCACACATGCACGCACCCGCACGCATGCACACACACCACCACACCCCCCCATCCTCAAAATGTATGGTAATTTCTCCACGCTCCGTTGGATCCACGGGCAGTATTTTATTTGAACGCTTCCTCTACATTACGCTGCAGAGGCGGCCTAATGAAAGCCCTGGTGTAATCTAACTGAGCAGGCCAAGGCTGGTGTGATGAATAATTCAGTGGTGAGCCAACTCCTGTCATCCCCGGTGTCTCTGGGGTACTTCCTGTATTGTCCATCCTGACGGGGGCAATTATCCACCACTGCTGATTGTAATCTTTTCAGACTGCCGTTTGGGGGGGGGGGCAGGGGGAGAGGGGGGAGGCTGGGGGAGTTACGGGGACAGAGGGGAGTTTGGGGGAGGCTGGGGGAGATAGGGGGAGTTAGAGGGAGAGGGGGGAGTTAAGGGGACAGGGGGAGTTAGTGGGAGAGGGGGGAGTTAGGGGAAGGCTGGGGGAGTTAGGGGGAGAGGGGGGAGTTAGGGAGAGATAGAGGGGGAGTTAGGGGGAGAGGGGGAGTTAGGGAGAGAGAGGGGGAGTTAGGGAGAGCGAGGGGGAGTTAGGGGAAGGCTGGGGGAGAGGGGGGAGTTAGGGGAAGGCTGGGGGAGTTAGGGGGAGAGGGGGGAGTTAGGGGAAGGCTGGGGGAGAGGGGGGAGTTAGGGGAAGGCTGGGGGAGTTAGGGGGAGAGGGGGGAGTTAGGGGAAGGCTGGGGGAGTTAGGGGGAGAGGGGGGAGTTAGGGGGAGAGGGGGGAGTTAGGGGAAGGCTGGGGGAGAGGGGGGAGTTAGGGGAAGGCTGGGGGAGTTAGGGGGAGAGGGGGGAGTTAGGGGGAGTTAGGGGAAGGCTGGGGGAGTTAGGGGGAGAGGGGGGAGTTAGGGGAAGGCTGGGGGAGTTAGGGGGAGAGGGGGGAGTTAGGGGAAGGCTGGGGGAGTTAGGGGGAGAGGGGGGAGTTAGGGGAAGGCTGGGGGAGTTAGGGGGAGAGGGGGGAGTTAGGGGGAGAGGGGGGAGTTAGGGGAAGGCTGGGGGAGTTAGGGGGAGAGGGGGGAGTTAGGGGGAGAGGGGGGAGTTAGGGGAAGGCTGGGGGAGAGGGGGGAGTTAGGGGAAGGCTGGGGGAGAGGGGGGAGTTAGGGGAAGGCTGGGGGAGTTAGGGGAAGGCTGGGGGAGTTGGGGGGAGTTAGGGGAAGGCTGGGGGAGTTAGGGGAAGGCTGGGGGAGTTAGGGGGAGAGGGGGGAGTTAGGGGGAGAGGGGAGAGTTAGGGGAAGGCTGGGGGAGTTAGGGGGAGAGGGGGGAGTTAGGGGGAGAGGGGGGAGTTAGGGGAAGGCTGGGGGAGAGGGGGGAGTTAGGGGAAGGCTGGGGGAGTTGGGGGGAGTTAGGGGAAGGCTGGGGGAGTTAGGGGAAGGCTGGGGGAGTTAGGGGAAGGCTGGGGGAGTTAGGGGGAGAGGGGGGAGTTAGGGGAAGGCTGGGGGAGTTAGGGGGAGAGGGGGGAGTTAGGGGAAGGCTGGGGGAGAGGGGGGAGTTAGGGGAAGGCTGGGGGAGTTAGGGGGAGAGGGGGGAGTTAGGGGGAGAGGGGGGAGTTAGGGGAAGGCTGGGGGAGTTAGGGGGAGAGGGGGGAGTTAGGGGGAGAGGGGGGAGTTAGGGGAAGGCTGGGGGAGTTAGGGGGAGAGGGGGGAGTTAGGGGGAGAGGGGGGAGTTAGGGGAAGGCTGGGGGAGAGGGGGGAGTTAGGGAAGGCTGGGGGAGTTAGGGGGAGAGGGGGGAGTTAGGGGGAGTTAGGGGAAGGCTGGGGGAGTTAGGGGGAGAGGGGGGAGTTAGGGGAAGGCTGGGGGAGTTAGGGGGAGAGGGGGGAGTTAGGGGAAGGCTGGGGGAGTTAGGGGGAGAGGGGGGAGTTAGGGGAAGGCTGGGGGAGTTAGGGGGAGAGGGGGGAGTTAGGGGGAGAGGGGGGAGTTAGGGGAAGGCTGGGGGAGTTAGGGGGAGAGGGGGGAGTTAGGGGGAGAGGGGGGAGTTAGGGGAAGGCTGGGGGAGAGGGGGGAGTTAGGGGAAGGCTGGGGGAGTTAGGGGAAGGCTGGGGGAGTTGGGGGGAGTTAGGGGAAGGCTGGGGGAGTTAGGGGAAGGCTGGGGGAGTTAGGGGGAGAGGGGGGAGTTAGGGGGAGAGGGGGGAGTTAGGGGAAGGCTGGGGAGTTAGGGGGAGAGGGGGGAGTTAGGGGGAGAGGGGGGAGTTAGGGGAAGGCTGGGGGAGAGGGGGGAGTTAGGGGAAGGCTGGGGGAGTTAGGGGAAGGCTGGGGGAGTTGGGGGGAGTTAGGGGAAGGCTGGGGGAGTTAGGGGAAGGCTGGGGGAGTTAGGGGAAGGCTGGGGGAGTTAGGGGGAGAGGGGGGAGTTAGGGGAAGGCTGGGGGAGTTAGGGGAAGGCTGGGGGAGTTAGGGGGAGAGGGGGGAGTTAGGGGAAGGCTGGGGGAGAGGGGGGAGTTAGGGGAAGGCTGGGGGAGTTAGGGGGAGAGGGGGGATGAAAGGTAAGAACCTCTCCTTCACTTGTACTAAGTAATAAGAGGAAGGTGATGGTCCTTTCTGGTCCTGTAAGTAATGTTGTGACTGACAGATGGAGACAGTTCTTAACTGTTTTTACCTTTTACATTTTAGTCATTTAGCAGACGCTAAATATTTATAATGAGTTTTTATAAAACATGATGGTTCATTTACTGTGGCCTTTATATTGTTTTGAAATCACCTTAAATGTCTTCACAGTGTTGTTCTGGTGCCAAAACACACAAAACACACGTACTGTCAGTAACGCTCCAGCTCACGTGATTACTAAGGAAACGGCCGCCGCCACCACATTGATCAGAGTCTGTCTGGAAAAACACATCGACCCCTAACGCTGCACTAATGGACTGGCCAATCAAGTTCCCTACAATATGGAGTGATGCGTTGAAATGGGATTTTTGTTAATGGGATTTTGGGGGGAATATCTAAAATGTGTCTAAGAAACTCACACTCCTTAGTAGTAGTAGTAGTAGTAGTAGGAGTAGTACTAGTAGCAGTAGTTGTAGCAGTAGGCTAAGTAGTTGTTGTAGTAGCAGTAGGCTAAGTAGTTGTTGTAGTAGCAGTAGGCTTAGTAGTAGTAGTAGTAGTAGTAGGAGCAGTAGTAGGCTTAGTAGTAGTAGTAGTAGTAGTAGTAGTATGCTTAGTGGTAGTAGTAGTAGTAGTAGTAGGAGCAATAGTAGGCTTAGTAGTAGTAGTAGTAGGCTTAGTAGTACTAGTAGGCTTAGTAGTAGTAGTAGTAGTAGTAGTAGGAGCAATAGTAGGCTTAGTAGTAGTAGTAGTAGTAATAGCAGCAGTGGTAATAGTAGTAGTAGTAGAAGCTCTAGTAGGCTTAGTAGTAGTAGTAGTAGTAGTATGCGCAGTAGTAGGCTTAGTAGTAGTAGGCTTAGTAGTAGTAGTAGTAGGAGCTGTAGTAGGCTTAGTAGTAGTAGTAGTAGTAGCGGTAGTAGGCTAGTAGTAGTAGTAGTAGTAGGCTTAGTAGCAGTAGTAGTAGTAGTATGCTTAGTACTAGTAGTATTAGTAGTAGTAGTAGGCTTAGTAGTAGTAGGAGCAGTAGTAGTATGAGCAGTAGTAGGCTTAGTAGTAGTAGGAGCAGTAGTAGCAGTAGTACGCTTAGTAGTAGTAGTAGTAGTAGTATGCTTAGTAATAGTATTATTATTATTAGTAGTATGCTTAGTAGTAGTAGTAGGAGCAGTAGTAGGCTTAGTAGTAGTAGTAGTAGTAGTAGTAGTAGTAGTAGGAGGAGGAGGAGCAGTAGTATGAGGAGGAGGAGGAGCAGTAGTAGTAGTAGCAGTAGTAGGCTTAGTAGTAGTAGCAGTAGTAGGCTTAGTAGTAGTAGTAGTAGTAGCAGTAGTAGGCTTAGTAGTAGTAGTAGTAGTAGCAGTAGTAGGCTTAGTAGTAGTAGCAGTAGTAGGCTTAGTAGTAGTAGTAGTAGTTGTAGGAGGCTTAGTAGTAGTAGTAGTAGGCTTAGTAGTAGTAGTAGTAGTAGTAGGAGCTGTAGTAGGCTTAGTAGTAGTAGTAGTAGTAGGAGGAGGAGCAGTAGTAGGAGGAGGAGCAGTAGTAGTAGTAGCAGTAGTAGGCTTAGTAGTAGTAGCAGTAGTAGGCTTAGTAGTAGTAGTAGTAGTAGTTGTAGGAGGCTTAGTAGTAGTAGTAGCATGCTTAGTAGTAGTAGTAGGAGCAGTAGTAGGCTTAGTAGTAGTAGTAGGAGCAGTAGTAGGCTTAGTAGTAGGAGCAGTGGTAGGGTTAGTAGTAGTAGTATTAGTAGTACTAGTATCAGTAGCAGTAGTAGGCTTAGTAGCAGTAGTAGTAGTAGTAGCAGTAGTAGTAGTAGTAGTAGTAGTATACTTAGTAGTAGTAGTAGTACTAGTATCAGTAGCACTAGTAGGCTTAGTAGTAGGAGTAGTAGCAGTAGTAGTAGTAGTAGTAGTAGGTTTAGTAGTAGTAGTAGTACTAGTATCAGTAGCAGTAGTATGCTTAGTAGTAGTAGTAGTAGTAGTAGTATGAGTAGTAGTAGTAGCAGTAGTAGTAGTAGTAGTATGCTTAGTACTAGTAGTATTAGTAGTAGTATTATGCTTAGTGGTAGTAGGAGTAGTAGTAGTAGTAGGCTTAGTAGTAGTAGTAGTAGGAGCAGTAGTAGGTTAAGTAGTAGTAGTAGTAGGAGCAGTGGTAGGCTTAGTAGTACTAGTATCAGTAGCAGTAGTAGGCTTAGTAGTAGCAGTAGTAGTAATATGAGCAGTTGTAGTAATAGTAGTAGTACGCTAAGTAGTAGTAGTAGTGGTAGTAGTAGTAGTAGTAGTAGGCTAAGTAGTTTTAGTAGTAGTAGGAGCTGTAGTAGGCTTAATAGTAGTAGTAGTAGTAGCAGTAGTAGCAGTAGTGTTAAGCTAAGTGTTAAGGTTTGGGATAGACTTAAAACAAAAATAAAAATATATATATTTTATTACCGGGTTTGAACTTGCAACCTTCAGAACATCTGATTCTGAAGGTTGCAAGTTCAAACCCGGTAATAAAATATATATTTTTATATTTTTGTTTTAAGTCTATCCCAAACCTTAACACTTAGCTTAACCATTCAGAGTTAATGCCTAACCTGAACCTTAAACACTTATACGACCACTACTACTACCACTACCGCTACTAATACTACTAACAATGAAGTGACAACTACTTAGCCTACTGCTACTACTACTGCTACTAGTACTACTACTTCCTTTTTAAGTTCCAGCTGATAAAACATACAAACAAAACAGAATGGACTAAGATACAGTAGAATACTATAGAATACAGTACAGTATGGACGAGCGATGTCAGAGCAGAATGGACTAAGATACAGTAGAATAGCGTAGAAAAACCCAGTATAAACATAAGTTATCTCACCAGCTTGGACAATCCACTGCTAGCAGCATCATACCTGAAATCTGTGTTAACAGCTGATTTAACTTCTACCAATCCCAAATGAATCAACAATCAATTGAAGCAATTCTACTCTGCTCTTTACTTGTGATCTAAGACCAGAGGGGCAGCCGTCCTTATCAGAAAAGGCACTCCGTTTGTTTCCTTCAAAGTCATTTCAGATACTAATGGCAGATGTGTTATAGTGACGGGGAAACAGTTTAGCACACAGGTTGATCTGGCTAACCTCTATGGTCCTAATTGGGATGACGATACATTTTTCTCTGACCTCATAGCAACACTTCCTTACCTCAACTCTCATCATTTAATACTGGGTGGAGATTTCAACTGTGTATTACGTCCAAGTCTAGACAGATCCAGACCAAAGACCAACAAAGTAACATCAAAATCTGGCTCAGTAATCAACTCATTTCCAGAATCCTATAATTTGTCTTATTCATGAAGGAGGAGCTATCCCACTGCTAAATAGTACAATGTTTTTTCTCCAGTCCACCGCTCATACTCTAAGTTTGACTTTTTCCTGCTGGACAATACAATTCTTCCTTCTGTAACTAATAGCCAATATCACAGCATCGTTATCTCAGAACATAGCCCTGTCCAGCTAAATATCTGCATTCGGGACAGTAGTGCATCACAATGCGTGTGGCGACTTGACCCACTACTACTATCCTGTAGTGCCCATCAACTCACATTGATGTCTTTTTACAGGTCAACTGCACCGTTCTACTGTGTGGGAGTCGTTAAAAGCATATCTAAGGGGATACATTATTTCATACACAGCGTACGACAACAAACAGAGCACTAAATGCTTATTGGAACTATCAACTCATTCTAGATGTGGACAACATATACGCCTCTTCTCCGACTCCTGAACTCTACAATGAGAGACTGCTACACCAATCGGAATTTGACAATCTTTCCACGAAACAAACGGAGCAGCTTTTGTTTAAGTCGAGGCAGACATTTTATGAACACGGAGAGAAGGCTGGCAAGTTGTTATCTCACCAGCAATCCACTGCTACTGTAGCAGCACCAGACCTCTGTGTTGCAGCGGATTTCACTTCTACCAATCCCAAATGAATCAACAATACATTGAAGCAATTCTACTCTGCTCTTTCCTCGTCAGAGACTCTTCCTGACACATCTCGTATGCATGCATTTCTAGACAATCTGGACATCCAGATTGTCTCAATTGTGATGAACAAACCAACATGAATGCCTCAATAAGTGATGAGGAAGCTACTCTGGCAATCCAGTCCATGCAGAGTGGTAAAGCTCCTGGACCTGATGGCTTCCCTATTGAATTTTATAATGCATTCTCTTCCAAACTATCCCCTATCCTCAGCTCAATGTACAATGAAATCCTTTCTAATCAGAAACTGCCCCAGACACTTACCCAGGCGACAATTTTGGGTTTTGCTTAAAAAGGACAAGAATCCCCTAGACTGTGGCTCATACCGCCCTATAAGCCTCTTGTGCTGCGATTATAAAATTCTCACTAAGGTCCTCTCGTGCCGTTTAGAGACAGTGATGCCTAATATAATTAACTCTGACCAAACCGGATTTATCTCAGGTAGGCAATCTTTCTATAATATGCGCCAGCTATTTAATGTTCTTTATTCTGCCCACTTAACTCTACAGCCAGAGGTCGTCATCTCTCTTGATGCTGAGAAGGCTTTCGACCGGGTTGAGTGGGAATATCTATTTACAGTACTGGATTAAGATTTCGTACTTCTCCCAAGTGGCTTCTGTTGGCACTGACAATGTTACCTCCAGCTACTTCCCTCTCCTCAGGGGGGCCAGGCAGGGTTGTTGTTTATCCCCTTTCCTATTTGATATGGCTATTGAGCCTCTTGCTACGACGAGAGGCTTGAGGGAATATTAAGGGGCAACATAACTCACAAGATGCCCTTATATGCAGTTGATCTTATTTTATACATCTCTAACCCTGTGAAGTCTATACCCTAACTCTTGGATATGCTACAAGGTTTTGAGACATTCTCTGGTTATAAGCTAAAACTAACAAAAAGTGTACTCCTTCCCATTAATCAGTTAGCAGAAGGTATTGGCTATGCCAATTTCCCATTTAAGGTGCAGCATCAGGTCTTTACTTATTTGGGGATAAAGGTCCCACGCTAATTTAAGGCGGGTAGGGAGGGTTGGGTGGATGGGGGAATGAAGAGCTGGGGTTGTACTGTTCTTATGTTCTCATATCTGAAAAACTCAAAATAAAGTTACAAAAATAAGTAATACGATATGTGGTTCTCGGTAACGTCCGGATGAGCACAAATGAGACAGCTAAGACAGCTAAGACATCACCACGTTGACCAATCACATCGCTACTATTACACCCACTTGGTTCATCAACACACTAGTGCAAAGTACACTGTGTGTGTGTGTGTGTAGGCCTTTACATGTTGGTGTTAGTGTGGCTCCCGTTAGGTCCTACCATGCATCGTGTGTGTCTGTATGGTCGTCTGTTGTGGTGGTGGCCCGGTGCATTTCATCTAACCATTAGCAGTCTACTGAGCTGAAATGACTTTCCCTGCACCTGGGACCATGAGCCGTTTCAAATCAATGCTTGTGGCCGCTCTTAAATCAATGAGCCTCGTTGATTTAACTGGGGGACTCAACTGTGAAGCATGACCCAGAGAGACAGACAGAGAGAGACAGAGAGAGACAGGGAGAGCGAGATAGTTAGACAGAGAGAGAAAGGGAGAGAGAGAGAGATGAAGACAGTGGGAGGGAGAGACGGACAGGGAGGGAGGAAGAGAGAGAGAGAGGGGTATGAAGAGAGACATGGAGAGAGAGAGGGAGGGAGAGAGAAAGAGAGAGAAATGAAGACAGGGAGGGAGAGACGGACAGGGAGGGAGAGAGGGGGAGCTGGAGGGTTAGCAAGAGACTCATTCACAAGCACTGACCTCTATAATTACCAAATGTGCTTGCGCTGAAATAATTGCCCATTTGAGGAGGCAGGTGAATTTCATCTCTCTCTCTCTCTCTCTCTCCGCCTCATTGCTTTGAGAATCAGCACATCACTACACTACACTATGGCAGGCAGCTCTCTGATGCCTCATTGCTTTGAGAATCAGCACATCACTACACTACACTATGGCAGGCAGCTCTCTGATGCCTCATTGCTTTGAGAATCAGCACATCACTACACTACACTATGGCAGGCAGCTCTCTGATGCTTCATTGCTTTGAGAATCAGCACATCACTACACTACACTATGGCAGGCAGCTCTCTGATGCCTCATTGCTTTGAGAATCAGCACATCACTACACTACACTATGGTAGGCAGCTCTCTGATGCCTCATTGCTTTGAGAATCAGCACATCACTACACTACACTATGGCAGGCAGCTCTCTGATGCCTCATTGCTTTGAGAATCAGCACATCACTACACTACACTATGGCAGGCAGCTCTCTCTCCGCCTCATTGCTTTGAGAATCAGCACATCACTACACTACACTATGGTAGGCAGCTCTCTCTCCGCCTCATTGCTTTGAGAATCAGCACATCACTACACTACACTATGGCAGGCAGCTCTCTGATGCCCCATTGCTTTGAGAATCAGCACATCACTACACTACACTATGGCAGGCAGCTCTCTGATGCCTCATTGCTTTGAGAATCAGCACATCACTACACTACACTATGGCAGGCAGCTCTCTGATGCCTCATTGCTTTGAGAATCAGCACATCACTAAACTACACTATGGTAGGCAGCTCTCTGATGCCTCATTGCTTTGAGAATCAGCACATCACTACACTACACTATGGCAGGCAGCTCTCTGATGCCTCATTGCTTTGAGAATCAGCACATCACTACACTACACTATGGCAGGCAGCTCTCTGATGCCTCATTGCTTTGAGAATCAGCACATCACTACACTACACTATGGCAGGCAGCTCTCTGATGCCTCTGTGCTCCGCAGCTTCTGTTCTTTTTCTGGACCTAAGGCTGATTCCAATTTGTTTTGTTTCATCTCAGTGAGTATGTGCCTTTGTGTATATGTGTTTTTCTGTGCGTGCGTGCATGCGTGCGTGTGTGCGTGCGTGTGTGTGTGTGTTTATGTGTGTGCATGTGTGTGTTTCTGTATTCATGAGTGTGTATGTGTGTGTGTGTGTGTGTGTGTGTGTATGTGTGCAAGAGAGCAAAACAAATGGTTAGAGAGAGTGTGTTCCATAGAAGGAGAGATGGAGAGAGTGTGGCAGAGGAGAAAGAGAGGAGGTGGGCGTGTGGGGAAAAGGAGAGAGGGAGGGAGGGAGGTCGTGCGGGGCGTGGGCCAGGCTCGGGAGGGCAGATGTATTTATCTGGGTAATGATAGTCATCTGGGGCTGGCACACAGTGCCCCACTACTCAGCAGTGACAGTGATGTAGAGCACTGGGCTCTGTGGAGGGGCCCTGGCTGAAGATACCATGGCAGCAGCCAGCCCAGTCCCCACGGTGCTCATTAAACTTCCATAGATTGCCTTTCCACCCCCTCTCCCTTCCTCCATACCTCCCTCCCTCCTTCCATCTCTAGTCCCCTCTCCCCCCGCTGGGCCTTTCAAAAGTGCTTTTTATTAATTCATAAAAACACATTGCACAAGTGATTGAGTCTGATGTGCACTGGAGCAGCAAAATATGAGAGAGAGAGAGAGCTAGAGAGAGGTCGTCAGATTGGGAACAGGCCGGGCGGGGGGTGCACCCCCCCTCCAATTCAGACACCGCCACCTCAACCCCCCCCCCGAACACAGGCGTTGGTGGTTCAGCAGGGATGGAGTGAGGGGGGAGAAAGAAGTGATGAAGAAAAGGGGAGCTAGAAGGCTAGACAGATGTGTTGTGAAACATTAATAGCCAGTGCAGCAGCTTCCCTCAGGCTGTGGGGATGAAGGGCAGCCAACACAACTGCTGTGTTTCCCGCTTTCTCTTTTTACCCCCCCTCCCTTCTTCTCTCTCTCTCTGTCTCTCTCTCTCTCTACCGCTGACATGTACAGATTAAGCAGCATAAACACGTCTAACTATTCTGGCTGGGTGTGTGTCAGGCCGCCGCGTGCACACACGTGTGAGCGGGCCAACGGAGGGACGCAGGGCTGCTCATATTGTGGCTCTCTCTCTCGTTCTCCACCCCCACATCTCACTCTCTCTCTCTATCTCTCTCTCCCTCTCTCCTCTAAGAAGAGGACAGGCAGAGAAAGAAGAGAGAGAGGAACAGGCCTCAGATATGGATTACTACGATTGAATTAAAAACATTAGCTCGGGGCGAACAAATGAATCCTGATGATGAGGGTACTGGGGGAAAATTGAGAAAATGTGTTTGGCTGCGAGGGCCTTGAAAGCACCGGCTAATGGAATGGTGGAAGAGAGAAGCCAGAGCGAGGGAGAGAAAGAGGGAGAGGGAGGCAGTGAAAGAGAGAGATGGAGGGAGGGTGAGAGGGAAGGAGAGACAGGGTGGGAGGGAGCCAGACTGATGAACATAGAGAGTGATTGAGTAGCTAGAAGAGAGAGAGAGAGAGAAAAAAAGACAGAGAGAAATGAATGGAGAGGGGCCAGCAGGCTTCAAATTATCCATCATTACAGGCCAGCTCCATAACTATTACCCCTCTGGCCTGGGAGTGTGGGCTGGGCTGGGCAGACGCGGATCGTATCCAGAGAGAGAGGAAGGCAGGCGGACAAAAACACATTGAATAACAGCTGCAGTTTGCCCCCCCCCTGAACAGGAGAAATTATGGGTAGCCATCACATCCCCGACAGTGCCAACTTATGCCGTAACCCTGTTCCATCATGACCAGGTCATCATGACTTTGTGTGACGGTAGCTAACCTCTATGTATATTTATTCATGCAAAGTGCACGCAGACATTCACCACCTATGATCTTATGACAGCACATGTGGACATTAGAGATAGAATCTAGGGGCCTTCGTCGCCAGCTATGCCCAAAAAAGAGACCCTGGCACTTGTGGCGAAGTTGTGGATTCTCTGGCATTGAGACAGTGTAATATGCTGCCCAACTTCACTGTGTGAGACTGGTAGTGACCCCATTGAAATGCAGGCAAGGTGGGCATGGGCTGACAGGTGGGCAGCCACCCAACCTGAACCCAGCCACCCAGCCTGTCCCATTTTAGAGCAGAGCACCACCACCACCACCACCCCACGCCCAGTCAGTCACGCACCGCCTGGCTCGGTCACCCAAGCGTAACCGACAGCAACAGAAGGAAACAGAAGCCGATGCTAATAGGACACAAACACATCGCTGCATTAATGCACTTCCCCTAATGCTTATCTATGATTATAATGACTTATTATAATTGCTCTATTTATCTGGATAATGCATTGTGGGAATGCGCCGGGAGCAATCTGGGCTAGTCAGCTGATTGTGAGTAGGAAGCACAGGGTAGAATCAAGGTTGCGGTGGCACAGGGGCCTGTGTGAGTGGGCATTCTCCATTTTGGCTTTGTTTTCCAACTGTGTGTGTGTGTGTGTGTGTGTGTGTGTGTGTGTGTGTGTGTGTGTGTGTGTGTGTGTGTGTGTGTGTGTGTGTGTGTGTGTGTGTGTGTGTGTGTGTGTGTGTGTGTGTGTGTGTGTGTTTTCCACTCTTTAATTCTATGAATCAGGATAGGGGTGGTGGATAACTCTTATGGATAACTCTCTGGGTGTCGGCATCATGGATCACTCTCTGGGTGTCGGCATCATGGATCACTCTCTGGGTGTAGACATCATGGATCACTCTGACGGGTGTAGACATTATGGATCACTCTGACGGGTGGAGACATTATGGATCACTCTGACGGGTGGAGACATTATGGATCACTCTGACGGGTGTAGACATTATGGATCACTCTCTGGGTGTAGGCATTATGGATCACTCTGACGGGTGTAGACATTATGGATCACTCTGACGGATGTAGACATTATGGATCACTCTGACGGGTGTAGACATTATGGATCACTCTCTGGGTGTCTACATTATGGATCACTCTCTGGGTGTAGACATCATGGATCACTCTCTGGGTGTAGACATCATGGATCACTCTGACGGATGTAGACATCATGGATCACTCTCTGGGTATAGACATTATGGATCACTCTCTGGGTATAGACATTATGGATCACTCTCTGGGTGTAGACATTATGGATCGCTCTCTGGGTGTAGACATTATGGATCACTCTCTGGGTGTCTACATTATGGATCACTCTCTGGGTGTAGACATTATGGATCACTCTCTGGGTGTAGATATTATGGATCACTCTCTGGGTGTCTACATTATGGATCACTCTCTGGGTGTAGACATTATGGATCACTCTCTGGGTGTAGACATTATGGATCATTCTCTGGGTGTAGACATTATGGATCACTCTCTGGGTGTAGACATTATGGATCACTCTGACAGGTGTAGACAGTAAACAAGCCAAGCAAGGCCCTTCACAATAGAGACTGGAGGAGGAGAGCTTGTTGATGTCGGGGATCATTTACTCTAGCCTGACCATGTATTCCCCTGAGCCCCCAGCCATGACTAATGGCACACAGATCTGATTCCACAGTGATTCGCCATCCTTACAGAGAAAGAGATGGAAAGATGGAAAGAAAGAAAGAAACATTTACAGAAAGGTAGAAAGATGAAAGATGAAAAGGAGAGAAAGAGTGAGGTGGGAAATCACCTAGCATCTGGCACATGCTGTCAGTCCAGATTTCCCTAGCCATTAGGGCGAGGTGTGTGTGTGTGTGTGTGCGTGCATTTGTGCATGCATGTGTGTGTGTACGTGTGCATGTTTGCATTTGTGTGTGTGAGGAGGGGACACTTAAAGAGATTCTCTACTAATTCGGACTGTGAACAAAATAATTATACCTCTACTGTATATAGGAGTGAGAACTCTACTATAAGACAAGTTAATTCAAATGCAGTCCGAGACAGAGAGAGACACCTGGCGAAATCTGCTAAGGTAGAAGATACGGCAGAGACAAATAGGGTGCGAGAGAGTGACGGGAGAGAGAGAGAGAAGGTAAAGGAATGGTGGGCAGCCAACAGAGAGTAGGGACAGTAAACAGATCTATATATTTCTTCTGTATTTCTACCTTCTCGCTCTCTCTCTTCGCCGCATGCACTATCATTACCAGTTGTCGCGGCAACTGAGATACAGCAATCAAAGAAGCACGACGAGAGGCAGCAAGATGAAAGGAGGGAGAAAATGGAGGGAGAGAGAAAGGGAGATAAAAAGGAGGGCCTGTGGTTAGGAGGGTAATGAACCTAGTGTAAAAAAAGAAATACAAATCTCTCAGATATAGGACAGACACTATGTATTCGAGATGTTATTTGGGACTACAGTACCTGGGCTTCCTTGTAGTCAATGTGTTATTCAATGTGTTTGTATGGGCTAATAGCAGTAAGGCCCAACATTATTTTGTATCATTTTTATTTTCTTTTTCACAGAGGTGGCAACCACAGGTCCCAGAGTGGTGGGGGAGAAATTGTTTCCTTGGGCACAGAGTTTTTCCTGATCTGGTAAACTCTGGGTATGACATAGTAATAAATCACCTGTAAAAATGTTTTTTATATGGGCTATGATGGGACCAGATCTTTTTAAATCATGTCATATGGTTTAAAAAAGATTAAAATCCTGGAAAACCTCCTGACCCTAGGTAGGATGATAACATAAAAATCATGTCAAACAAATCATGAGTCGAATCCCTGTGGAAAGGGTTCTACATGGAACCCAAAAGGGTTCTACCTAGAACCAAAAGGGTTCTACCTGGAACTTAAAGGGGTTCTTTACAGGGTTCTCCTATGGGGACAGCTGAATATACTTTTTTTCTAAGAGTGTAGCTACACCACAGTAAGCGTGGGAGGGAGGAAGTGCTAGCCCACCAGAAGAAGGGGGGCTGGCTGTGTCTGAGTGAGGTGTTTGTCTGTGCTGCCCCAGTGCACATCAATCTGTTTAATTTTAGCTACAGATTGTCGCTGTCTCTTTATGCATGGCCAGCATGAGGCCTACATCCGTCACGAGGCAGCACATTAACAAGGAGATGGACTGTTAGGAGGAACAGATGGCCACCTGGCCAAAGTGTCGTAGTGCAGGACGCCCGCCCGGCAGGGGTTTCAGTGCCAGTTCCTAGAACCCAGGGCCTGGTGGGCCGAGAGGAAGTCTGACCCTGGTCCATTAGAACTAGTCAGGCAGCCTGGAGGGCCACTGATGGAGGAGGGGTGGGGGTTTGGGCTGAGGATGGATCTGGATGGGCACATAGAGATAGGGTGACCACATGTCCAGGATTGCAATTTAGCAACAAATTCAAACACCACTAATTTAGAAAGAAATGGATTTGTTTCAGTCAGACATTCCAACCTGTCTTTTGCAGTCACGTTGCGCTTATGAAAATATATAAATCATCAGGATGTGGTAGCCTAAGCCTACTGGTGATGTTCAACACTTCTCTAATCGTTGTTGAGATGCGATATTCTGCGCAGTGCCAAAACGAACTCTGAACAAACTGTATTAATTTGGGGACAGGTCAAAATGCATGAAACATTTATGGCAATTTAGCTAGCTAGCTTGGTGTTGCTAGCTAATTTGTCCTGGGATATAAACGTTGGGTTGTTATTTTACCTGAAATGCACAAGGTCCTCTACTCTGACAATGAATCCACAGATAAAAGGGGAAACTGAGTTGTTTCTAGTGATCTCTCCTTCTTCAGGCTTCTTCTTCTTCTTTGGACTTAATATGGTTGTTGACAACCAACTTTAACGTGCATTACCACCACCAACTGAACTGGAGTGTGGACCTCAGTTCCTCTTTCAATCACCCATGTGGGTATATGCTCCTAAAAACCAATGAGGAGATTGGAGAGGCGGGACTTGCAGCGCGTCAAGTGTCACAAATAGAACCAAGTTCTATTTTAGCGCCTGGCTAGGTTTCAGGATGTCTCATTCCATCCTGGTTCTGCACTAAATGCAAACGGCCTGGCCGTTGATACAGTATTTAGAACGTATAATTCAAAATGATACACAAATGATCCGACATCCGTCTGTGCTGATCGTTGTAATAATCTGTCTGTGCTGATCGTTGTAATAATCTGTCTGTGCTGATCGTTGTAGTAACCTTTCTGTGCTGATCATTGTAGTAATCTATCTGTGCTGATCGTTGTAGTGATCTGTCTGTGCTGATCGTTGCAGTAATCTGTCTGTGCTGATCGTTGTAGTAATCTGTCTGTGCTGATCATTGTAGTAATCTGTCTGCTGATCGTTGTAGTGATCTGTCTGTGCTGATCGTTGTAGTGATCTGTCTGCTGATCGTTGTAGTAATCTGTCTGTGCTGATCGTTGTAGTAATCTGTCTGTGCTGATCGTTGTAGTAATCTGTCTGTGCTGATCATTGTAGTAATCTGTCTGCTGATCGTTGTAGTGATCTGTCTGTGCTGATCGTTGTAGTGATCTGTCTGCTGATCGTTGCAGTAATCTGTCTGTGCTGATCGTTGTAGTAATCTGTCTGCTGATCGTTGTAGTAATCTGTCTGTGCTGATCGTTGTAGTGATCTGTCTGCTGATCGTTGTAGTAATCTGTCTGTGCTGATCGTTGTAGTGATCTGTCTGTGCTGATCGTTGTAGTGATCTGTCTGCTGATCGTTGTAGTAATCTGTCTGCTGATCGTTGTAGTAATCTGTCTGTGCTGATCGTTGTAGTAATCTGTCTGTGCTGATCGTTGCAGTAATCTGTCTGTGCTGATCGTTGTAGTAATCTGTCTGTGCTGATCGTTGTAGTAATCTGTCTGTGCTGATCGTTGCAGTAATCTGTCTGTGCTGATCGTTGTAGTAATCTGTCTGTGCTGATCGTTGCAGTAATCTGTCTGTGCTGATCGTTGTAGTAATCTGTCTGTGCTGATCGTTGTAGTGATCTGTCTGTGCTGATCGTTGTAGTAATCTGTCTGTGCTGATCGTTGCAGTAATCTGTCTGTGCTGATTGTTGTAGTGATCTGTCTGTGCTGATCGTTGTAGTGATCTGTCTGTGCTGATCGTTGTAGTGATCTGTCTGTGCTGATCGTTGCAGTAATCTGTCTGTGTTGATCGTTGTAGTAATCTGTCTGTGCTGATCGTTGCAGTAATCTGTCTGTGCTGATCGTTGTAGTAATCTGTCTGTGCTGATCGTTGCAGTAATCTGTCTGTGCTGATTGTTGTAGTGATCTGTCTGTGCTGATCGTTGTAGTGATCTGTCTGCTGATCGTTGCAGTAATCTGTCTGTGCTGAATATTGTAGTGGCGTACTACTCATATGCACTCTTATACAAATGCCTCATCATCCTGCATGCTCCTGATAGCAACTAGGCGGCCATGTTGGATTAATGTCATGGAGGGGCATGGGGAGTGACATACTGTATGATGCAGGCTCTGTTGGCTCAGTGTGCGTGTGGTTGCCTGGTGTGGGGATGTTCTCTGGCCATGAGACGGCTCTTTGTGCGGCCAAGCCACTTGCTTCTGTGTGGAACTTGACATCTCTGAGCACAAAGGAACAAGTGCACAGTGTGTAGGAGGGACCAGAGCCAGAGGAAAAGGGGGGATGAGAGGGAAATGGGGGGATGGAGGGAGGAAGGGAGGAGGGGAGGCGCCTTGGAGGAGGAGGCTGGAAAGCGATGAGCGCCATCTGCTGTTTGGTCACACTCTGTGACGTCAGTGACCCACATGCCTTTTCTGCTTGGTGTCATTGGCCAACGGTATGAGGTCACTGGAAACTGAGGCACCAGATGTTAATCTGTTTTTTAAGGAGTCAAATCACTGAATGATCAACAGAATAGTTTTGTCAATTAAAATGACCTCATTATCTCCAGACATGCCCTCCATAACAATCAGATAACAGCACTGTGATTGACAGCATTTTAAACCAGGTCTTGATCTGAACAAATCATGTGCTGTATATCGTTTTGTTCATTGACTCCCTGACACTTTGATGTTTACCAAACATTCATTTATCATTGATTAACGTACATATATGAAAGCAGGAGAATGAGGAAGAGAGAATTGACATGAGATAACAGATGTATCTTGTGGGTTCACAGACTCATGCTGAGACACTGATGGATTCTGTTTACAGTGGGTCTTTAGTAAGCTCTTCCCATCAATAGAAATGGCATTAGTTCTCTCAGCAGTTAATAGCCAATCGATGGCCAGAGAAGATTATGGGAGTCCTGCTGGATAAGAGCACTGTGTGATGATTGGTATCACAATGATAAGACAGGACTTGTAGCGAAGTGTCTTTCATGTGTGTGTGTGTGTGTGTGTGTGTGTGTGTGTGTGTGTGTGTGTGTGTGTGTGTGTGTGTGTGTGTGTGTATATATATATATATATATCACCACCATGCACCAGCAGCATTGAACCAGGCCCCCTGCGGATGTGGGTTGCACTGTCAGGCCGAGTCAGAAATCACAGACACAGCTTGATTCTGTCACCTTCCCTGGAGAGACCCGCACGCATGCGCACACATACACACACATACACACACACACACACACACACACACACATACACACACACGGCCCGCTGCCTCATCACCCCAGGAGACAGTGCAGAAGTTGGGGCTGAATGGCTAGGCAGTTGGGTGGCTAGGCACCACATCAACCCTCCAATCTGCTCTTTAAGTTCACCGAGAGCCTGAAGCGTTGTTAGGCCTGGGTACAGATGTTTTGTTTCTCCATCCAATTTTCCAGCCGGAACACACATGAGCTGGTTCTCACTCTTAGAGCTGTTTGAGAGTGCCCTGGGTGAAACCCTGGCAAAGCCGTCACTAGGAGGATGGAGGGCAGAGAGGAGGTCACAGATAGGCCATGACTGTCTCAGTGTCACGCCAGCCTGACTTCAAATCAGATTGGATCTTTAGGAAGCTGGCACTGGCTACCACTGTGAAGGGCTGGACGGTGGATGATAGATACAGTCTCTATCACAGTGAAGGGCTGGATGGTGGATGATAGATACAGTCTCTATCACAGTGAAGGGCTGGATGGTGGATGATAGATACAGTCTCTATCACAGTGAAGGGCTGGATGGTGGATGATAGATACAGTCTCTATCACAGTGAAGGGCTGGATGGTGGATGATAGATACAGTCTCTATCACAGTGAAGGGCTGGATGGTGGATGATAGATACAGCCTCTATCACAGTGAAGGGCTGGATGGTGGATGATAGATACAGCCTCTATCACAGTGAAGGGCTGGATGGTGGATGATAGATACAGTCTCTGTCACAGTGAAGGGCTGGATGGTGGATGATAGATACAGTCTCTATCACAGTGAGGGCTGCATGGTGGATGATAGATACACAGTGAAGGGCTGGATGGTGGATGATAGATACAGTCTCTATCACAGTGAAGGGCTGGATGGTGGATGATAGATACAGTCTCTATCACAGTGAAGGGCTGGATGGTGGATGATGGATACAGTCTCTATCACAGTGAAGGGCTGGATGGTGGATGATAGATACAGTCTCTATCACAGTGAAGGGCTGGATGGTGGATGATAGATACAGTCTCTATCACAGTGAAGGGCTGGATGGTGGATGATAGATACAGTCTCTATCACAGTGAAGGGCTGGATGGTGGATGATAGATACAGTCTCTATCACAGTGAAGGGCTGGATGGTGGATGATAGATACAGTCTCTATCACAGTGAAGGGCTGGATGGTGGATGATAGATACAGTCTCTATCACAGTGAAGGGCTGGATGGTGGATGATAGATACAGTCTCTATCACAGTGAAAGGCTGGATGGTGGATGGTAGATACAGTCTCTATCACAGTGAAGGGCTGTATGGTGGATGATAGATACAGTCTCTGTAGTGTACACTCTGAAATGTCTCCAAGGGAGTGTCTTCCTACCAGTGAACAGGGTGAGAAACACACTACATGACATTTAATGCAGCGTGGAGAAGAATAAGAAGCCAACTAACCTCTTTCATCGTCTTTCTTTTTCTCTCTTTCTCTCTCTCTACCTCTGTCTGTCTCTGTCTACCTCTGTCTCTCTCTCTACCTCTGTCTGTCTCTCTCTCTACCTCTGTCTGTCTCTCTCTCTCTCCTCTGTCTGTCTCTGGCTACCTCTGTCTGTCTCTCTCTCTACCTCTGTCTGTCTCTCTCTCTCCTCTGTCTGTCTCTCTCTCTACCTCTGTCTGTCTCTCTCTCTACCTCTGTCTGTCTCTCTCTCTACCTCTGTCTGTCTCTCTCTCCATCTAGGGCCACTAGAGCAGCTAAACAACACGTTTTGCGTTATCTCTCTAATGACCGTGAATGTGGCCAGGAGCACGCACGGACCACAGGTGGGTCTATGTGAGATAATGTAGTGTTGTGTCTTGAAAACACAAATGATCCCAGCTGGAATTGCACCATTATTTCAATCAAAGAACTCAATTGTCACTGATAGGAGATTTTCTGCTCTGCTGTTTCACATTTGATTCAAAGGGGTTAAGATTCGACTCCCACAAAGCATTTGTTTTGGCGGTGGAACTGCGCTAGAGCTGACAAATCCACAAGTAGCTCCCGGATTATGTCTAAAGCGGACACTGTCATTGGCTGCACAGAGTCGCATCAACACTAGAAGCGCCAATTGAGTCATTTTGACTTAATATGAATTTAAAATCGAGATACTGTATCTCTGCCACGCCTGCCTCCATGCTTGACTTTTCCTAAATACATCTATTAAACACAGGTATGTTGTTAGAATTTCGATATCACAAACATAATTTGTGTTTTAGCAGTTTTAAAAGGACATGTCATTTTTTTCCCAGGGAGTGACAAAGTATTTTTTTCTCCAAATCCTCTTCCCAGAGTCACATGCAGGTAAGACTGTTTCAAAATATCACTATTTCCAAGATGAACCTCTGTTCCACACATGAGCATGAGTCAATAGTTAGTTTACAGTAAGATAAACTAATGAAAATGCTATGGTGTTCTTTGAAATAACAATTTTTTCATGTTATCCAAGACCTTCATAAGCACAACCAAATGTACATTTTCCCAATAGCATATATTAAATATATTTATTATAATGTTGGAGTCAAAATTACGGTTTTCTAAACAGCCTTGTTTACAAGTCAAAGCACTAGCATCTGAGCAACATACAAATTATCGTAAAATAGATACAAATTACTCATTTGAAATTTGTGACAGGCACACAAAAAATGTAAATGTCTTGTGTCCAGTTCATGATTTTCTTCATGATAATTCCAATTTGTTGTGGCTAATGTTAGCTAGTTTAGCTAGGTGGCTAATGTTAGCTAGGCTAGGCGTTAGGGTTAGGGTAAGGGTTAGCTAACATGTTAGCTAGGCTAGGTGTTAAGGTTAGGGTTAGGGTAAGGGTTAGCTAACATGTTAGCTAGGCTAGGTGTTAAGGTTAGGGTTAGGGTTAGCTAACATGTTAGCTAGGCAAGGTGTTAAGGTTAGGGTTAGGGTAAGGGTTAGCTAACATGTTAGCTAGGCTAGGTGTTAAGGTTAGGGTTAGGGTAAGGGTTAGCTAACATGTTAGCTAAGTAGATAAAAAGTAGCAAATAGTTACAAAATTAGCTAAAATTATAAAGTTGTCCATCACCTACGCGTTATACGCCCACCCATCCTCCTTGAGCAACCTCCCTCCTATCGTTTCTGTCTTACCTTCATCTGTGATTGAAACGCACTGGATACAAAATAATTTGTTGGACACACATATTTACATATTTTTGTGTCTTTCATTTGTAATTCGTGTCTATTTCATCAGAATTCTTGATAAGGGGTAGTTGTGAGATTGGGCTGATAGAAATCCTCATTACTTTTGTTAATTTGAGTGTCATTATTTCTATAGAGCAGACACTTTCTCGTTCTGAAGTTCTAAGGCGAGTGGGACGGGTGTGGCTTCGTGAAAATGACCACACGAGCAGCCGCTCACTGATTTGACAGCTCCAACATAGTTACACATCCGACACAGCCAGAAATACAGCTATGCGGGTGCCGGCTAATCGCGGGTTAACCCTTGATCTGACTGAATCTAGACCAGGCTGTATTGGAGGCGTTGGGTTAACCCTTGATCTGACTGAATCTAGACCAGGCTGTATTGGAGGCGTTGGGTTAACCCTTGATCTGACTGAATCTAGACCAGGCTGTATTGGAGGCGTTGGGTTAACCCTTGATCTGACTGAATCTAGACCAGGCTGTATTGGAGGCGTTGGGTTAACCCTTGATCTGACTGAATCTAGACCAGGCTATATTGGAGGCGTTGGGTTAACCCTTGATCTGACTGAATCTAGACCAGGCTATATTGGAGGCGTTGGGTTAACCCTTGATCTGACTGAATCTAGACCAGGCTATATTGAAGGCGTTGGGTTAACCCTTGATCTGACTGAATCTAGACCAGGCTGTATTGGAGGTGTTGGGTTAACCCTTGATCTGACTGAATCTAGACCAGGCTATATTGGAGGCGTTGATAACAGTATGGCCGGCACAACTCTCCCAAACTGCTTGACGAACTTCCTATCAGATCGTTGTACGTTCATGGACATCATCATTAGACATTGACACAGAGCCACATCCCGCCGTAAAGTATGTGTCTGAATACACACCTCGGGGTGGATCGTTCAATGCCGGTATACTGTACAGCATTATCAGCAACGATCAAATGCCGGTATACTGTACTGCATTATCGGCAACGATCAAATGCCGGTATACTGTACAGCATTATCAGCAACGATCAAATGCCGGTATACTGTACAGCATTATCAGCAACGATCACATGCCGGTATACTGTACAGCATTATCAGCAACGATCACATGCCGGTGTACTGTACAGCATTATTGGCAACGATCACATGCCGGTATACTGTACAGCATTATCGGCAACGATCAAATGCCGGTATACTGTACAGCATTATCAGCAACGATCAAATGCCGGTATACTGTACAGCATTATCAGCAACGATCAAATGCCGGTATACTGTACAGCATTATCGGCAACGATCAAATGCCGGTATACTGTACAGCATTATTGGCAACGATCACATGCCGGTATACTGTACAGCATTATCAGCAACGATCAAATGCCGGTATACTGTACAGCATTATCAGCAACGATCAAATGCCGGTATACTGTACAGCATTATTGGCAACGATCACATGCCGGTATACTGTACAGCATTATTGGCAACGATCACATGCCGGTATACTGTACAGCATTATCAGCAACGATCAAATGCCGGTATACTGTACAGCATGATCAGCAACGATCACATGCCGGTATACTGTACAGCATTATCAGCAACGATCACATGCCGGTGTACTGTACAGCATTATTGGCAACGATCACATGCCGGTATACTGTACAGCATTATTGGCAACGATCAAATGCCGGTATACTGTACAGCATTATCAGCAACGATCAAATGCCGGTATACTGTACAGCATTATCAGCAACGATCAAATGCCGGTATACTGTACAGCATTATCGGCAACGATCAAATGCCGGTATACTGTACAGCATTATTGGCAACGATCACATGCCGGTATACTGTACAGCATTATCGGCAACGATCAAATGCCGGTATACTGTACAGCATTATCAGCAACGATCAAATGCCGGTATACTGTACAGCATTATCAGCAACGATCAAATGACGGTATACTGTACAGCATTATTGGCAACGATCACATGCCGGTATACTGTACAGCATTATTGGCAACGATCACATGCCGGTACACTGTACAGCATTATCGGCAACGATCAAATGCCGGTATACTGTAAAGCATTATCGGCAACGATCAAATGCCGGTATACTGTACAGCATTATCAGCAACGATCAAATGCCGGTATACTGTACAGCATTATCAGCAACGATCACATGCCGGTATACTGTACAGCATTATCGGCAACGATCACATGCCGGTATACTGTACAGCATTATCGGCAACGATCAAATGCCGGTATACTGTACAGCATTATCAGCAACGATCAAATGCCGGTATACTGTACAGCATTATCAGCAACGATCAAATGACGGTATACTGTACAGCATTATTGGCAACGATCACATGCCGGTATACTGTACAGCATTATCAGCAACGATCAAATGCCGGTATACTGTACAGCATTATCAGCAACGATCAAATGCCGGTATACTGTACAGCATTATCAGGAACGATCACATGCCGGTACACTGTACAGCATTATCAGCAACGATCACATGCCGGTATACTGTACAGCATTATCAGCAACGATCACATGCCGGTACACTGTACAGCATTATCGGCAACGATCAAATGCCGGTACACTGTACAGAATTATCGGCAACGATCAAATGCCGGTATACTGTACAGCATTATCAGCAACGATCACATGCCGGTACACTGTACAGCATTATCGGCAACGATCAAATGCCGGTATACTGTACAGCATTATCGGCAACGATCACATGCCGGTATACTGTACAGCATTATCAGCAACGATCACATGCCGGTACACTGTACAGCATTATCAGCAACGATCAAATGCCGGTATACTGTACAGCATTATCAGCAACGACCAAATGCCGGTATACTGTACAGCATTATCAGCAACGATCAAATGCCGGTATACTGTACAGCATTATCGGCAACGATCAAATATCGGTATACTGTACAGCATTATCAGCAACGACCAAATGCCGGTATACTGTACAACATTATCAGCAACGATCAAATGCCGGTATACTGTACAGCATTATCGGCAACGATCAAATATCGGTATACTGTACAGCATTATCAGCAACGATCAAATGCCGGTATAATGTACAGCATTATCAGAAACAATCAAATGCCGGTATACTGTACAGCATTATCAGAAACAATCAAATGCCGGTGTAATGTACAGCATTATCAGCAACAATCAAATGCCGGCCTCACGAGGCATCTCCACCATTTCTTGTCCATTACAGCTACACATCCAGACAGAGTTCAACTGGCCCATCTACATGGTGTGTCTGGTCCTTATCTTCTGTTTATACATGGTGTGACTGGTCCTTATCTACTGACTATACATGGTGTGACTGGTCCTTATCTACTGACTATACGTGGTGTGACTGGTCCTTATCTACTGACTATACATGGTGTGACTGGTCCTTATCTACTGACTATACATGGTGTGACTGGTCCTTATCTACTGACTGGTCCTTATCTACTGACTATACGTGGTGTGACTGGTCCTTATCTACTGACTGGTCCTTCTCTACTGACTATACATGGTGTGACTGGTCCTTATCTACTGACTATACATGGTGTGACTGGTCCTTATCTACTGACTATACATGGTGTGACTGGTCCTTATCTACTGACTGGTCCTTATCTACTGACTATACATGGTGTGACTGGTCCTTATCTACTGACTATACGTGGTGTGACTGGTCCTTATCTACTGACTATACATGGTGTGACTGTGCAGATGACACAATATGACAGAGACACTGTTGACCAGGGGGGTGGGTCAATCTGGGGGGACAGAGTGGGTCAGGATGGTGCTGGGGAAAGGTCATCGCCATGGAGCAGCTGTCTGCCGCATCATCACTCAGAGACTGTGTGGAGAGCTGTGTGTGTGTGTGTGTGTGTGTGTGTGTGTGCCTGTGTTCATGTGTGTCTTTGATTTTGTGTGTGTGCGTGTGCGTGCGTGTGCGTGTGCGTGTGCGTGTGTATGTGTGTGTGGGATAACAAATGGAGACTTCACCTTTAGATTATCCAGTATACCTGGTGTGTGTTATTTAAGGCCTGTCCATCCATCACACAGGGGAGGCCACACCATTTATCAAGGGCAATGGGAAATAGGGAACATTTGGGGGTGAGAGTGATAGCTGGTTGCTAATAGAGCTACTGAGCGACCGCGCTGCAGTCCCTTCAAAGCCAGCGTTAGCATTATAGCAATGAGATTTAGCTAATGCTAGCATATAGCAAGGTGAGATTGTGCTGGTTATATGGCTAAATGCTATTTGTCAGAGCGGGCCGTCATTCAAGAAAACAAAACGGTCGATATTCAATCAATCATAACATCGACAGAGTAATAAATAATATGAGCAATTCATCAATAAACAAACAAATAGACTGAATTACTACATAGCGTAAATTAATCAACTCAACAAACAAGCAAATCATTAAAAGAATCATCTGAATGACGTGAGGCATTCGTTCATATATCTGTGTTGTAATATAGATAACCCATATGACCAATAGGAAGATCTACCAGTGCTTTCATTTGACCAATAAGAAGAGAGTATCTACCAGTGCTTTCATTTGACCAATAAGAAGAGAGTATCTACTAGTGCTTTCATTTGACCAATAAGAAGAGAGTATCTACTAGTGCTTTCATTTGACCAATAAGAAGAGAGTATCTACTAGTGCTTACATTTGACCAATAAGAAGAGAGTATCTACTAGTGCTTTCATTTGACCAATAAGAAGAGAGTATCTACTAGTGCTTTCATTTGACCAATAAGAAGAGAGTATCTACCAGTGCTTTCATTTGACCAATAAGAAGAGAGTATCTACCAGTGCTTTCATTTGACCAATAAGAAGAGAGTATCTACCAGTGCTTTCATTTGACCAATAAGAAGAGAGTATCTACCAGTGCTTTCATTTGACCAATAAGAAGAGAGTATCTACCAGTGCTTTCATTTGACCAATAAGAAGAGAGTATCTACTAGTGCTTTCATTTGACCAATAAGAAGAGAGTATCTACCAGTGCTTTCATTTCACAAAATGGTTAATATGATCAATCTACCAAATGTCATATTGCTATCAGTGTTAATAAACAGGCTATTTGGTTATTGGACCAATCCCCCACAGAGGTAATGAGGCATTATTTGGTTATTGGACCAATCCCCCAGAGAGTTAATGAGGCATGAACGTGATCAAATTATTCACAATACAACAACAACAACAAAGGTGGTTTATTTTCTGCTCAACACTAATTAGTCTAATTAACGAGAGTGTTTATCGTAGGGTGACCTTATCATTAATCCTTCAAAGCAAAATACTGACTACATTTATTGTTGAATGACTGCTTAATCAATGAGTTATATGAGCCATATTCTAGGAGACTATGTTGGTGCATGGGGATCTCTCCTAAAGATGACTGTTATTCAACATTGAACGCTATGAGTGAGATATAAGCTATGGAACAACTGCCAACATATCAATGCAAAGAATTGTTGGATTCGTAGTTCTCTCATTCTTGGCTAAGGACTACAGGTTGTCAGGTTGTTTCTTTGTCTCTCTGTTTCACCATATTTAACTCTCTTTGTCTATCTGTTCTTTCCATTCTCTCTCTCCTCAAGGCTGTGTGTCTCTCTGTTTCACCATATTTAACTCCCTTTGTCTACCTGTCGGTCTTCATTCTCGTCTCTTTAATTAAATAGTTCTGTCTATTCTATTTTCTTTCGTTCCTCTGTCCACAGCTACCATTTTCCATCTCTTCATTCCATTCTCTTTCTCCAATGCACTCTCTCTATTTCAAAATGTCTATCTATTGTTTACCTCCATGGCCAAGTCGTCTCAGTCGCTCCAGCCCATTGTCTATCTCGCTCTTCTTTGTCTCTCCACCCCCCTCTCTCTCTCTCCCTCCTTTTGTCTCTCCACCCCCTGCTCTCTCTCTCTCTCTCTCTCTCTCTCTCTCTCTCTCTCTCTCTCTCTCTCTCTCTCTCTCTCTCTCTCTCTCTCTCTCCTTATGTCTTCTCCACCCCCCCTCTCTCTCTTTCTCTGTCCTTGTCTCCCCCCTCTCTCTCTTTCTCCTTTTGCCTCACCATCCCCCCTCTCTCTCTCTCTCCTTATGTCTTCTCCAACCCCTCTCTCTCTCTCTCTCTCTCTCTCTCTCTCTCTCTCTCTCTCTCTCTCTCTCTCCCTCTCTCTCCTTATGTCTTCTCCACCCCCACCCCCCCCTCTCTCTCCTTATGTCTTCTCCAGCCCAAGTGGGGGCAGAGGTAGGAGGAGGGAGTGATTGGAATTCATTACAGTCAAATGATTGCAAACTCTGGCAGCCAAGAGGTTTTCTAATCACAGATGAATGGTTAGAGTGTTAACACGGGCAGGGTATGAGTGGAGGAGAGTAGAGCTGCCGCCAATGTAGCGTTCTCTAGGGCTCTTCAAATGGTGCTTCTAATGGGGGACTTTCTCACACTGAATAGATATACTGACATTACCAGTCTCGGCATACAGGCAGGCTCACTCATAATAAACCAAAGATGTAGGCCTACTGCAGCTAGTAGCTACTGCTATTCAGGCAAAACAAAATGGGAGGGTGAAATGCATAAAAACTACCTGTGAGAAAGGCCTTTTTAAATGAGATTTGGATGATAAGGTAGCCTTAACAGGTGCAACAATTTTAAGCGGCGCTTGAGAAACATCCTATCTGTTATAAGCAGGCCTACATCAAGTCAAGGACACTCATTGTCAGTCTTTCAGAGTGTAAATTAGTTCATAAAGATTATGTATAAACATATAAAGACCATGTATAAATAGCATGTATAAATAGCATGTAGAAAGAGCATGTACAAACCTACAAACAGTATGTATAAATAGCATGTATAAAGAGTATGTATTAATAGCATGTATAAACGTATAAAGAGTATGTATTAATAGCATGTATAAATAGCATGTATAAAGAGCATGTATAAAGAGTATGTATTAATAGCATGTATAAAGAGTATGTATTAATAGCATGTATAAACGTATAAAGAGTATGTATTAATAGCATGTATAAATAGCATGTATAAAGAGCATGTATAAAGAGTATGTATTAATAGCATGTATAAAGAGTATGTATTAATAGCATGTATAAATAGCATGTATAAAGAGCATGTATTAATAGCATGTATAAAGAGTATGTATTAATAGCATGTATTAATAGCATGTGTAAACGTATAAAGAGTATGTATTAATAGCATGTATAAATATCATGTATAAAGAGTATGTATTAATAGCATGTATAAACGTATAAAGAGTATGTATTAATAGCATGTATAAATAGCATGTATAAAGAGCATGTATAAATAGCATGTATAAAGAGTATGTATAAACCTACAAAGAGTATGTATAAATAGCATGTATAAATAGCATGTATAAATAGCAGGTATAAACCTATAAAGAGCATGTATAAAGAGCATGTATAAACCTATAAAGAGCATGTATAAAGAGCATGTATAAAGAGCATGTGTCACGCCCTGACCATAGAGAGCTTTTTATTCTCTATGTTGGTCAGGTCGGGGTGTGACTAGGATGGGTCATCTAGGTGATTATATTTCTATGTAGGCCTGGTATGGTTCCCAATCAGAGGCAGCTGTTTATCATTGTCTCTGATTGGGGATCATATTTAGGCAACCATTTCCCCTTTGTGCTTTGTGGGATCTTGACTATTTATAGTTGCCTGTGAGCACTATACTAGCTTCACGTTTCGTTTTGCAATTTATTGTTTTCTTTGAGTTTCACTTCCTTGTTCAAATATTTTTTATTGAACACACACCAGAATGGTGTATAAAGATGATCGAACCATACCTCGCTGCATCTTGGTCCACTCATTGTAACGATCGTGACAGCATGTATAAATAGCAGGTATAAAGAGTATGTATAAATAGCATGTATAAAGAGTATGTATAAACCTATAAAGAGCATGTATAAAGAGTATGTATAAACATATAAAGAGCATGTATAAAGAGTATGTATAAAGAGCAGGTATAAAGAGTATGTATAAACCTATAAAGAGCATGTATAAATAGCATGTATAAAGAGTATGTATAAACCTATAAGGAGCATGTATAAAGAGC